>NC_133216.1:19208791-19508791 GCF_040436345.1 Pagrus major | reverse complement strand
AGAAAACTTAAAACAAAACCAAAGCTCAATTTCAAGGGGATTTGGTGCCAAGAGCAAAGAATAAAACTCAGCTGTGGTACTTTTTTTGGCACCGCTGCGGCAGCACTTTATCAAATCAATTAACTGAGTCAATTAGAGTTAACAGAAGATGCAGAGAAAAAGAGTGAGGCAATCAGAGAGAGAAACAGGACTGTGAGGTAAGGAGTAGCAGCGGCACATTATCAGCCCGAGCCACCAGCACACTCCGTCCCCTCTGTTTACTTTCACAGTAGAGTGTGAATAGCCGCGGTGAGCAGACAACGTGTTGGAATTGACAGACTAATGGCCATCACACTGAGAGGATAATGACCACAGTTACTCTTTAAGCCATAAAACCACTGAGTTAATAATCAAACAGGCCTTCCCATTACAACTGACATTTGGCTGGTAAGAGAAGAAGAAGAGGGGACTATCTGTTTGTAGCAACATGTAGGCCCAGGGTGCATTTAAGGTCACAGATCTATACACGTCTTTCTAAGTATTTTGAGCCTGGACCCTATTTCTCCATGTTTTTGTGTCTAAGTGACATTTTTTGTATTTAGTCCAGTACTAAGGAAATTTACAGCAACAAAAAGTTTTATCAGAGAAGCACCGGGGGCAAAACAGCATGTAGAGCCAAAATAATTGCACATGGCACTCAGTAAACTAAGTGTTTATTTCCACCAAACCAGAGCTGGTGATTGTCTGAACAAGACAGACCGACCAAGACGGTTAGGGTGAGTTTTAATTTGTTTTTCTGTCGAGTCTAAATGAAGTGTGTTTGCACCGCTAAAATTATTGTGTCTGTGAATGGAGTCTGGTGGCTTTGGCACGGGCTATTTCTGGTTTAACAAAAGGCTTCTTATTCCTTAAAGGATAAGTTCACCAAAAAGTGAAAATTCAGTCATTACCTACTCCCCCCCCCCATGCAGATGGAAAGTTGGATTAAGTTTTGTAGTCCACAAAACATTTCTTCAGCTTAACGGCAAAACAGTGTTGCAGCATATTCCCAAACAGCGTAGTAACAGATGGGGACTTCTTTCATAAACGAAGTTCCCATAAATCCGGCTTAATCCAAGTCTCAAGAAGCACCAAGATCCTAAATTGATTTGAAAAGGCGTTATTAACACCCTTAGCGCAAGGTAGAGCTCGTGCACCCACTTCAGTTGGGGTGTGTGCTAACGCTTTTAGCTTAGTTTACTAAGATTTCAGCTTTAAAAAGGATGGAAATAACGTCTTTTAAAATCAATTTCTCAAAGATCTCGGGTCTTCAGGAGACTTACATAGATTAGAAGTCCCAATCTACTTTAGTTGTTTAGAAGAATGCTGCAACTCTGTTTTGCCATGAAGCTCCAGAGATGTTTTGTGGACTATGAAAGCTCATCCAACATTTCATTGGCATCATCGGTAGATAATGACTGAATTTTCATTAATGGCTGAACCTTACCTTTAACCAAAAGGTCTATCTGAAAGGATCATTTTGTCAACATGTTGTCGGGCACTTAGAATAACAAGCTGTGCCTGTCAGTGGCAAAAACAATCAATTAAGCCGATATACTTAGAAGGTGCACAATTGCCCGCAGTGGTTACATTGCAGTTTGTTTCGCAACTGCCAGCTGCAGCAGTCTGACTAAATACTAGACTGATTTAAAAAATGGTTGTCCCCATTGGTCACTAAGAACGAAACCTGGGAAAAACAGGGTCAGAGTTGAAAAATACTGTAGTTTATCCTTAAAAGCAACATTACGTAGAAATTGGCATTCTGTGCGATTTGGCGCCCCCCACAGTTTCTGAGTGCAACACCACTGTCGTAAATACAAATACCAGGTCTGTAACAGTTTGTCACAATGTAATGCAGGTACTGACTACAAACAAAACTAATTACATCATAACAATGTTATGTGTTGAAAACTTGTATGTTGAAGTAAACATGTGTGTAACGCTGTGATCCTACCCTCTCACTGGAGTTACATAGTGCAGAAACAAGTGATAGGGGGGCGGAGTGGCTGAGACGGAGACACCATTCACTCTATTACAAGGCACTGAACCATCAAAATGACTTTGAAGTTATTCTAAGGTAGAAACAGTTGCATAATGTTGCTTTAAAAGATAAATTAAGCTAATCTAGTGCCTGAGATTAAATGTTATGAGCATCTCTGGCTGTTCCTAATAAATTATCTCCATATTTTTTAATGAATCCACAAGGAGTGTCTTTTCTGGCAATCCTACTTCTATGCACAAATTGCTTTCTAACCAAACCAGCAATCATCTGCAGCAGGAAATCTACCAGGCTGCCAATATTCAGGTTAGTGCAGGCATAACGTAAACACTTATGCCAAGCGGCTAATTGATGGTGACTGTATGGAAAACAGTCATTGCAGGCTGCAGAGGTGGGCTCTGGACACAGTAAATATCCAGTCAGAATGTATTAAAAACATGATGTGGAAAGCGGGAAATGGGAGGTTGATGAGGGTAAGAGAAGGTCAGCCGATGGCAGCCAGTGGACCAACTACAGTGATAATGATGTTATGTTTAGCTTGTGTCAGTTCTGCTTATTGTTTTTGACTTGTCGTTCTGAGAACAGAGGGCTGACGCTTATTCACATCATTCAATTATATTATAAAACCTACCACAAGACATGCAGTCTGTGTGAGAGTTTGTTTTGCAGTCCAGTGAGACTGATTTCCACTGCTGTAGGCCGAGCAGAAATAGTCAGGGCTTTCTAATTATCTATGCCACACAGTTTCCTCCAACACAACATTCATGTGATTCTTTTTGCATGTCGATGCCAACAGAAAGGACTCGATGTCGTGGCTTTCCTTCCCCAAATTACCCAGCCTTGCTAACATTTTGATGGTTTAATGCTTACGAGCCCTGGCTTTGGAAGGACATGTGCCCTGGCTGGCCTCGGATCAAACCCCTCGCCACAGTCTTAACTTCCCTAATCCCCACTCTGCATCACTGCCACCTTTGTTACTGCCACAATAACACAAAATACGTGTGCGGATTTATAGGTACCACATGAGGTCAACCGGCTGGGCAAGTATAATGAGTGAACACCATCTTTACTGTTTAATTCGGCTTAAATCTGCAGCTTTAAAGGCGCAATATGGAAGAAATTTAGTTTAAAATATTCAAGAATGAACTCAAATTATCATCAGAATGTGATGAAATAACTGCTAGCATGCTAACAAGCTAGCCCCAGCCACCTTGGTCCAAAGCTCCCGTGCTAGCCATATACCATCATATAAACCATATCACCACCAACTCTCCCCTGGTGCTTGGAACTCTCAGTCCGGACTGCCAGCTGCACCGCTAACTGAGCTAACCAGCTAACATTAGCTATAGTGCGGCAGCAGTTAGCGGTTATTCTGATGATACGCTGCCCCCTATTTGTTTTGAGTATGAATTCGACAAGACGCCAATTCTTACACAATGCATCTGGAGAGGAGGCAAGTTAAAAAAAATATTAATGTCTTGACAGAGTTTTGGGATTTAAATGTCATCACTTGATCTTGAAATTAGATCTTGTTGGAGCTCCCTTAATCGCAAACTCATATATCCATGTCTGCTAAATATTAACACCTGCTGTCATCTTGGCTCAAAAACACACAGTCTCGTTTGGTGCTGAGACATTGATTTATGATTATTAATAATGCAGTCTTGAGCAGACAGCTGGAATTCTCAGCGATGCTAAAATCAGCTACAGCGCTGATATGGGCAGCGACTGCGTCTGTTCTTAATGATTTAATACCAGCTGTTCCAATTTAATTTAGATTTTGTTACCAACTTCCTCTATTTTTGGCAGCGCTTTAACTATTTGATGTCACATGTTTTTCACTTTGTTTGATTAATTTGTTTAATGAGATAAAAACAAAAGGGACAAGGGACGTGGCTTTTATCACACAATAACATGAAATCAATCTCTCCGTATCATATTAAACTCTTAACACAGCCATAAATTCACAGTTGAAGGCTTTGAAGGGACAAAATGCAACACTTTATTCAAAGTATGTGGTTCTAATACGCTGCCCCTTCTCCTTTTAAATGAACACATAAACATGTCGGCTTGACCACAGCCCTGTTAAGGCCAACATGCTCTTGCTGTGGGAATGTAACCATTCTAACCTTTCAGCTTGGCAGGCAGAGTGAAAGGCAGTACCCTGAGGACAGAAAGAGAGACACAAGTGTGTATCAGTCACCAGATAGCATCTTATGGCTCGATGCCCAATCCCTTAGTCCTTGAAGTGTGGTATTAATAGGCCCGCCAACTCCTTGGAATGGTGTGAGTGTGCATAACTGTAAATGTTCTGTGTGCAGGAGAGTGTGTGTCTGAAGATGTGTAGCTTCACTTCCATGAAATTTGTATTTTTAAGCTTCTGTGTATGTGGATGCAGGTGTTTGGAAAGGTGGACAGTGTGAGTGGGTGTAGGGGCTTCTGCCATCATGGGGTTGGGGGAGTTTGTTGGAAAAGAGTTGGGGATTTCTATAGGCGATCTGTCCCCTCTGGGATCGCAGGCTCATATTACTGTGCAGAAGAGTCCCACACACTCTTTCTTTAACTCTCCTCTATCACTCCATCCCTGTCACATCCACTCTCACCATCCCTTTCTAAAGCACACAGTCATCAGCTCCTCTTCTGTTTCTTGTACCACAAGTTTGGCTTTCTGTTGTTTTTCTTTTGGTGTGTCACATTCAATGTTTCAATTCTGCCAGAAAAACAGAGAAATCAGCACTAGAAAGCAGCATGGAGTCTACTGACAATATTACGTTAGTTTAGTTTACTTTCACTTCAGTCTCTCTTTCAAACTCAACGCTGACTGAATGATGTTTGAGCCCCGCCCGAACTGTGTTGGATGCAAATGTATTTACTTGCCAACGTCCAGAACTTCAGTGTCATAGCATCGCACCTGAAATCATGTCCATCCGGGTGTTGTGTTTCATCACAGCTGATCGGAGCTCGAGATGATAAACAGCCAGTCTTCTGAAGTGGGAGTCAATGCCGATTGTACCCTTTCCCACTGGAGATAAAAGCCAGATGTTAGAGGGTGCTAGTGGGTTCTTTGTCCAAGTGGTTAAACTGTAGTCGCTTAGTCCTTACTGAAAGCTGTGAGAAACACTGTTTTTCTAGCCATTCTGAGGGCTGTATTTTCTTTTCATGCTGGCAAGCAGTGGTCTGCTACAAGACGACAACCATTCCTTTAATTCTCTTTAACTTTTGCTGAGATTGATCGGTGGTGCAGCTGAGCTTGTCTTCATGCACATCAGCATCAAGTGATTAAAACTTCATCCGAATTTAAAGGGCCTTTATCTGAAAGCACTGTTTACGTGTGAAAATAACAAATGTAAAGTTCTCCACCTACAGCACTAAAACAATAGAGCTATTATGCAGGATTTGCTGTCTTAATTTTTCCACAAACACGCTTTTATAAGACTACAAATGCCATGATGAAGGGTTGTATACACGCCACATTCTCACCTTTTAAGTGGTTGTCATGTTGCAGTTTGTCAGAAAGACATACTGAACTAGGTTTGTGTCTATGTTCTAAGATAGATGAGTATCCACCTACAATTACCTACAACAACACTGATCCTTTTACACTTGACTCATAACTTTCTTCCTCAAGACAAAAATCTGAATGTAATCTAATGAAATTGGTTGTAGAGAGAGTTGAACTTTATCTTTTTTCTTTTGGCAACAAAACCCTTACAAAAGCAGTTAAATAACCACAAAGATCAGGGCAGAAAAAAAAAATGTCTTGCTCCTGCATAATTTTTCTCATGATGGGAAAATGCATTTCATCACAAGTGCTCACACTTCAAACTTGGCCTTTATACAGGACCTCTGGCCTTACCATCCACTGACACTCATCTGCCCCTACATGAACTTCTGCTCTTACTTCTGCTTTATTTTTGAACACACGCACTTTGTCAGCATAATGTATCATCAGTGACATCAGTGAGTCTATTACTAATGCCTATCCACCAGAAATAAATACCACTATCAGTCATAGGGTTTCTTTAGTGTGTCTGTAAGCCTGTGAGTTTCCTAAGAGTTTCCACAGCTAGACGATTCATTATTACACACACACACACACACACACACACACACACATATATGTATCTGAATTAGGCAACCCATAATCCCTTGAAAGAAACCACCACAGTGAACGACCAGAATAAATGTTGTCAATTCACATTACTGTAAACCGCAGATAGGTCGCAACTTTACGTTTCTTAAGTTCAATTTTCAATTTTATGTTGTGACACAGTGTGCTTGTGCTCTGTTTAGGCTCAGGCACCGAAAACACTTGGTTAGGGTTAGGACATGATCATGTTTTCGCTCAAGCTACTTGGTTTTGTTGCCACAATCACAGCTGGAAGTTGTGCAGAGGTCTCCTTAAAAAATCCAGTGATTTCACAATTACAAATGTTGAAACTCAGTCTTGAATGGCTGTCACTGGCTTGCCAGCCCTCTTGCCTTTGACAATAGATCACAGGGGCAAAGTTCCTTGTAATCAAGTAATTTGTCAACCAGTGCAGTGGTATGGCTCTGTTATGTGTTTCAGATACTGTTGTTATCACATTTTTTATTATATATCAAGAAATGACATTAAGCGCTACTTTAATTCTGAGAAACATCCCATTGAGGCCTCAGGCTCTTTCAGGGGATACCACAGAGAAGTCTTCATGTAAAGTTTCGGCCTGGCTCTGCCTGTGTTTTGCTTTTGTCTCTCACTCTTTCTCTCTCTAAACCACAAACAGGGGATCGTAGTTCATCATGCACACTAAAAACTGGATAACCAGCTAATAAAAATCATCTGGACTACTTGTTTTATTTTATTTGCTCGTTTGCTTGTGGTTGTATGCCACTTACACACTTTGAAAGCATATTTATGAATGGTCTCAGACGGAGGGCCTTTAAAGGAACATCTCGATGTCTTGAAATTCAGTCTTTGTGTTTTTTTAACCACAGCCTAACGGAAAAACTCACTTAAACGGCTTCTCTGCATGGATAATAATATCCCCATGTAAAATTGCCTTCAGTAACTTCAGCATAATGAGATCAGCATCACTGGCAGAATACCAAGCACCAGAAAGTGTTTATTCGTTGTTTGATTATTCATTTTTTTGAGTGGTGACTCTGGCCAAAGGCGGCTCTGTCTGTCCTGTTCGGTGACAGGCAATAGAGTGCTGATAGATGGTTCCTGTCCATGGCTGTAAATCGGCCTCTTGTTGGAGAGTTAACCCCTGTAACCCTGCTCTGTCTGTAACGGCAGACTCCCCTCTCACAGCCCGAGGCAGCTGATGAGCTTTTCCCAGAAATCGGATGAGCAGGTGGTAGCGGCCCAGTTGGGAAGCGGATGGACGTGCTCGCCTCGAAAAATTGTCCCCGTCGCAGTAAACATGGGTGCGTGGGTGAGAATTTGGCTCACAAAAGAATAAAAGCAAAATAGAAGCGTCTCCCATCCGTCCAACATCTGCACCGCCAGCTGAAAGCAGCTTCCTGTGATTATAGAAACGTCTTGTTAGCGAGGTTTAACGCATGAAAATGTGAGCAGAGCGCGCCAGCACAGAGGTCAACCAAGTAGGCTGGGTGAACTAATTAAATGGCTGCTGAATATGTTTCTTTGTGCTCTCGCTGTGTGCTGTTGGGGTCATTATTCAGAATTAATCATATATATCATGTAAGAGCTCAATTACAATAAAGTGTGCACACATACACACACGTTCATACATGCAGAGCATTAGGGAGTAGTCCTCCTCCTCCTCCTGACCTTCTGCAGACACAGCTGTTTCTCCTCTCCTCTGACTGGTGACTGGGACGACTTTTATTAATGTACTATAACTAAGTAACCACATAATATGGATCCCTGTAGCCCTGCTTGGAGACTGATTTATCTCCTGTTGCGTGCGGGTGGGTGTGCATCCATTCACTGGCTGTTCTTCATATATGAATGCAAGCCTTTTTTAATGAGCTAATGCAATGTGGATTTGCTGCTGCGGGGGGGGCTTCAGTGTTGCCTGGGAGGGATTAATGAAATACAACAAACATACGTTTTTATTTGGCAAATAAAATACATTGTTTCAGAGTAGTAGAGATGCATCATATTCATAAAATGGTATTTTCTTACAGTTTGCATGTTTAGCTTAATGTTCATAACATGTAATGTAACATGTTCACGTAGACGTTATACATCTACAGAGCTTGTAGAAAGGTGCATAATAAAAGTATCTATTTTCCTTAAGAACATTATTATGATTGTGAATAAATAATTTGCTAACGCTAGCTAGATAGCATTAACAACATCAGGTAGTGCTCGCCCCTTCCATGGCATTCACGTTACATCACCGCTGTTGTTCAAATCATCTGCACTCTCAAGTGGTTGCATTAATGATGCTAACATTAGATAGCTGACATTCCTAACGCTTGCTTACGTTGACATTGCTAATGGTAGCTAGCTAACATGAGGGCAGTACAGTATGCTGGGCACATACAACTCAGCCATTTTTTACATTTTTTCCACGAATGGGAAACTACCAAGACCGTTGATCGCTGACGAAACACAGATATCACGTGACAGTCACGGTTGGCTCACAAACCTTGTTAGAAGCTGGAACCAACTGACAGAATTCTTACACTGAGATAAACATTACAATCATTTTGGACCTGACATTTAACAAAATAAAAAAAATAATCAATTCATAATAATGTTTTTGAGGAAAACATTAAAATATCATCATTAAGACCTTTAATTGTGTTTCCAATATCCATGTTTTCACTGTACATCTCATAAGATGCTGAACCTTTTCATGAGAGCATGTATACTAACAGGATTACACTTGACAGACAACTTCTGGGAACCCCTCTAGCGTCAGTGTGTGCGTGTGTGTCCTTTGAACATTATTAATCCGTGACACCATTAAAAGAGAATGTAGAGCACACATACACATCATGCATGCTCTACATGTGTTGTTTGTGCGTGTGCTGTGTCGGCTTGGATATTCACGGGAAAATGGATTGAGGAAGAGATCCCGCTTTGAATACGTGATAAGAACGTGTATATGTGTGTGCCTTTTCCGACAACGAAGTGGAAATGTTCTGTCAACTGCTGCGTTGACAAGGTGAAGGGCTGACATCCAACATGCAGCTGTGCATTTGGAGAGAGCGTGGATGATTTACTGTGGAGAAGGGAGGTGGGCGCTCTGTTTTTCCGAAGCAGTAAGAGATATGTAGAGAGGAAAGAGGGAGCGACTGCTCTAGAAATAAAGTTGGAATGAGGTGGGACCGCGCTCTCACCGAGAGACAAAAAGAGAATTAAATCTTCTTTGACTCAAAGAGTGACATTAATCATTGTTTCCCTGGTTGTGCTCTTAGTTAGCAAGCTGCTTCTTACTGTAAACACACCATCATCCTTCAGTTTGTTATTCTCAGACCTCTGTGCTGACTTCCTTGGCACCTGTCTCTTCCCCGTCTTGTTGCTCCACTCCCTTAAAATAGAACTCATGTCTTCAGAGGAAGAGTAAACATTAGCCTTGCCGTGGGAACACAGACAATCACACACACACAGACACACACACGCAAGCATATCGCTATAGTGTATACACATCGTATTTCATGCCTGACCACACAGACGGCAAGTCTGTGGCCCGTCTGGTTGATATTCAAATATGCTGCACTGTTCTGAGAAAACTACTTGTCATAAGTGCTAAATTCCCGCTAAAGTGATTAAATCAACACAAGTTCAAATCTGGCTGTGGAGAAGGTTCAAGAAAAGGCAGTTAGAAGTTGCATTCATCTTACCTCCAGCTCTCCTTATCAGTTGCTATTGCAAAATTACATTCGTGGAATTCCTTGATCTTGGCCTTATCACTGAGGCATGTCACCTCTTAAAGAATAAGTTCACCTAAAAAGGAAAATTCACACATTTTCTACTCATCCCAATACAAATGGAAAGTCAGCTGAAGTCTCGTAGTCCACAAAACATTTTAGGAGCTTCACAGCAAAACAGCGTTGCAGCCTACTCCTAAAAAAAAGTGAAATAAATCCGTCCTAATCCAAGTCTCTGAAACCCCAACATCCATAATTGATTTGAAAAGATATTATTTACACCCTTTTAAAATCTGCCATCTTCACTGTAGCTGCCAAGCTAAAAGCATTAGTGCTAACCTTGTCTGAAGTGTGTGCAAAGGCTCAACCGGGAGTTGAAGATGCAAATAACGACTTTGAATATGCTGGACAAGCTGTATGGAGCCATTTTACTTTTATTTCCTTTTCTTTGTCCCCATCTACTTCAGTTGTTTAGGAGAATGCTACAATACTGTTTTGCTGTGAAGCTCCAGAAATGTTTTGTGGACTACATTTGGTAGATAATGAAGGAATTTTCATTTTTGGTTGAAATTATCCTTTACAACCAAGAAAAAATAGATCTGGTTTACTGGATTCCAAGCTACCAATGCACCTCAAAACCAAACACACATCTTCTATTGTCAAGTTCAAGTTTTAGCAATAAAACGGTAGTGAAATGTGTGTGTGTTGGGAAGACCAGGCCAACACCAAATAGGGCTGAAACAGCTGGTCTAATAAATCTTTATTTGACTGCTTAGATCACTGCAAAGATCTGCTGCAGCCTTGGACCACAAGTGCCGTGGAGTCCTAGATTGCACTGAACCAACCACAGCATGATGAATGAATATATTTCTTATCTACAAAATAGAATTATATGATATTATGTGCACGAAGGACGTGTGATTATATGAAGAAAATCTTACCAAGGATTCTTCCAAAGTCATGAATGTCAGGTCATGCCAGCCCAGACTCGCCTGCAGAGCCCAGTAGCACGAGCTGTTGAGTGCTCCTGAGAACTGGACTGGCAGCCCGCATGGTGTCCTGTGACTTAATCACTGACAACACTCAAAGAGAGGCAGTGTGTGTGTGTGTGTGTGTGTGTGTGTGTATGAGGGAGAAATACTGTGGAGTAGAAACGTAAAACCACAGGAGGAACCAGTCCAAATATTTAAAGTGGATTTTAAAATCAGGTTTTCCATCAGGGTGAGTGTTGATGTTTATAACCTTTGTGTGTGTGTGTGTGTGTGTGCGTGTGTGTGAGTGCGTGCGTGTGTGTGGTGTGTGTACAATGTGTACTGTCTTCATAAAACGGTTAAGATTAAGTGTACACAAGGAGTGTAGGGAGACGCTGTTTGCCTTCACATGCATGATAAAAATCAAACCAAACACACACTCACACATACACAAACACACACTGTTTTGATATGCGGTCCCCTCCCTCAGTTTGCCGCTCTTTCTTACACACACAAACACTTTTCATTCAACAGTGAGATTCCTGTTTTCTTGCCGCTCATTCAGAGAGTCCGGATAAGAATGACCTCCAAACAATGCACATGGAAGCACACACACGTCTGAGTTTCCCCCGACACTTGTGATTTGAGTTGTGCTTTGAATAGTTTCCTACGTTTATTTCACATCAAGAGGACACAGCGATCATTTTTTTACCATACTTGACTTGTGTGGTAAAAAAGTATTAAAGATAAAGCTAAAATTAAATAAAACTGGATTTTAACAGTAGCTTTTCAGAGTGGCGTGCGTGTGTTTTGTTTGGTTTTGCCTGAGCGTGTAATTTCTGTGTGTACAGTATAAGCTCATGTGGGTGTTTAGTTTTGATACCCGATGTGGGTTTACAGTCATACGTCATCCAGCATATGGTGTGTGTGAGCGTGAGTGTGTGCTGGGAAAATGCTTTATACAAATGGCTTATTCACGTTTGTCGCGGCAGTGGGCGCCCGGCGTAGCATTCTCACCATACCAAGTCCGCTCAGCCCGATTGTGGTTTGACATTTGTGTGTGTGCGTGTGTGTGTTTGTGTGTGTGTGTGTGTTTGCGTCCATGTGTCCCATCTTTGTCTCACGTCTACTAGATTTACCACAGACGCGGCTGACAGACATAATCTACATGCACACTTAATCTTTCTCCAAACACACACACACACACACACATGCGCAGACTGGAAGACAAATGGACCTTGCTGACACACAGACAGAGATGTGGACAAGCTGCTTTTCCGTTTGAATGCTCAGCCAAACCGCAAGCCACAATTACACTTGTCCCTGTCTTTTTGACTGCAGCAGAGATAGAGCGCTGTGAATTCACTGAGCTGTGGGCTGCAGGGCGATGATGTGCGACGGCGGGGATGTGACACTGAAGGGTTGTGTGTTCGTGCTTTCCTTAAAAACTCATTGTGAGTTTAAACAGTCGACAAAGGACACTTGGACGTTCAGGTGGCACAAGTGTTGCTTATTAGCACACATATTAGTAGCATCTCTGCTCATTGAAAAGCATGTTTTACAGGATAAGTTCACCCAGAAAGGAAAACGTAGTCATTATCTACTCACCTTCATGCTGATGGAAAGTCTGGTCAAGTTTTGTAGTCCACTTAACATTTCTGGAGCTTCACACCAAAACAGCATTGCAGCATTCTTCCAAACTACTGAAGTAGATGGAATCATACAGCTCATCCTGCGTAATCCAAGTTTCCCAAAGCCCGGAGATCCTAAATTGATTGCAAAAGACGTTATTTACACCATCATCGCACGGTCAGGCCAGTGCATCGTCTTCAGATGGGGTGCACGCCCCAAAATTCTATACAAATTCTATACCAATGAACAAAACCATTAATTGCAAACAAATTCCTAAGTAAAAAAACACGTCATCACTGACTGTTGACAGTGACGCATGTTTCACTTGTAAAGAAACAAAATATACGCATGGCTCAAAACCCAATCTGCACCACCAGGATGTACTACAGGATCTACTCCTTTGAACTCAGAACCACCTTCAGTTTTCATATCCAGGAGATTTATTTTAAAGCGTCATCAACAATGTTTCTCTCCCACACAGCAAGCTAGCCCGGCTAACATTAGCGCGGACTCCACTGCAGCAGCCGCAAGGTAGCAGCCTCGTGTTTAACTTTGCATGGACATTTCACATATATCAAGTGTCATTTGGAGATAAAACTCATTTTAAGGAGTGTTTCATTTCATTCCTGTTGTAGATTGTGTAATGTGATACTGAATTTAGGAAGACTAACATGTTACATAGCTGTGTTACAGACAGATGTTCTTAAGGGAAATCTCTTTGTCAGTGACTTAGTAGTTGTGGATTATGGTCATGCAGAAAAAGGCTTTAATAAGTCCTTCATAATGACTCAAAAGGCGCCAATATGCTACTAAAATGCATGCTAATAAGCAGCTTGTTACAGTATTTTGTTGTGAGTTTCTGGACTGTTCTGTTCTGTATGTTGCTTTTGGTGCTGACATATTTGGTACAAAATACAAGACTTTATTGACCAATGTGATAAAATAAAACCTCTAGCATGGCATACCGATATTCTTTCCTTTTTCCCACCTGACCATGCACGACACAGTGTGGAGGCTCTGTGGAATGTGTTACGAGGCATTTTTCACAGACATGGTTTATAGTGCTGTTGACTCCTACCGGCGTTTCCTGCAACTGATTGCAAACATCCTCACTCTTTTCACATGAGCATATCGCAGGTGCAAAGGGGTTTTGGATGAAGACATAAAATTTACTGAACTAATTGACAGAACCTGCGCCTGAAGCGGGATTGAAGAGGACCGTGAGAGCAAATAGGGTTCAATAATTCATGCTGGGATTTATAAGATACTGCCTCGCTCAGTGAACCTGGGAAAGAGTTTAGCGTCCTCTAACCCATCGTTTTTAGCATGCTTTTACCATTTAAGGTAGCTGCATAACTGTTTTCAAAAATACATAGTTTCTGATGTCCCAAAGGATGAGGAGGACGTTATGTTTTTATGATGAAGGTGCATATGTCAAGTTGTCTACGGATTTCTATAACAAATAGATCTGCTTCCCACTTATTAATAGCTAAAACCCCCACAATATGACATCTTGTTTTCACAAGATAAAAAATGAGGCCAGTGGAAAATATTTGAGTGAAATATAAGAATACACATTTATAAAAACACATCTTTACCGCTAACAGATAGAAACTATGTAAAGGCAGAGACAAATTATTTAGGGATTACTTGACCCTTCGTTTCCTTCTTTCTCTATTTTTTCTCTGTCTCAGGGAGCGTGACCCTTGACCCCCATGAGGTCGCTTGTGGCAAGTCATCATCTTGTTTTCCTGGCTGCTGTCAACAGCCTCCATGAATTTACGTTTTTCCAAATCCCTCCTTTTCCTTCCAAGAGGGGAGAAAGTTTGACGCTGTGCATTTCAGGATGTAAAGTTTTTGGTTAAAAAATTCTCAGGAGACAGTCGAAGATGGATGCGTGTGTGTGTGTGTGTTTGAGCATGTGTGTCTGTGTGTGTTGCTGTCAGTCCAGAGGGACTGCAGGCCACAGATGTAAAAGTCATTCTCTCCTCCGAACTTTCTTTAGCTTTATCGTTCTCATCCTCTTCTGCCTACATTCTTCCTTCTCTCCATTTTCCTCTCGTCGTGCTTATTCGACATGTTTCACCGCTCATATTTCCATTAACACCCCCATCTATTTGCTTATTTCTCTCTTTCCTTCACTCCTCTCGTATTATTCCCATTCTCCAGTTCTTGCTTCACTTTCTTTTTCCTTCACTCTTCCTTTTTGTCTCCCCATGGCCCTGTTTCCTCCCCCTCCATCCCCGTCTTTTCTCTTTCTTCTACGCGCTACGCTCTCCAAGGCCTAGTATAAGTGTATGTACCTGGCAGAGTGTTTTTATTGCGCTGTCAGGGGGTTGGGGACGACTAATTTCACCCATAAAAGCAGCTCAGAACAAGAAAAAGGGGGTGGCAGATGGGGATTGGGGGTAAATTTATTGGAATAGTTTGTTTTTTTAAACTGTGAACAGCTATTATTTTCCCTCTCCTCTTTCTCTTTTCTTTCCATCCTGGCAGCGGATTTTAGTTTTGGCTCAGATAGTTGTTACTGAACACACACACACACATCTACACACACAGAAACATTGACACAAGCTTTTGCGTTAATACAGTACAAATAGGTGCATTTGTACAGTTTTAGTGGAGTTGCATGCAGAGATTCAAAGACTGGGTTATGTATTAATATGCACACACACGCACACCGCACACTTTTTGAGTGTGGCAGTGGTGGCTGTGGGCTGGTATGTTTGTTTGTCTTACTGAGTGCTACCGCTACCACAGACCACAGTGCATTTAGCAAAGCTGTAGCCATTTTGTCTGACTGCAATTTGGCAGACAGCCTGCGATTCTCAACGCAAGGAGATGTATGTGTGTGTGTGTGTTTGTGTGTGTGCATATTCCATTAGCCTGGTTCCCATAACGTAGACCGACCATAGGCTATAGCTTCCAAAGGAACTCCACACCCAAACAACAAGCTGATTAAATGGAACAAGGTATTGTTAATTGTAAGAGTGTATCCGATACGCCATGTCTTGATTTATGTATGTCGGTTTAGTCCCATGAAGACTGCTACTGCTGCCGGACTCCTTTTTTGCTTTGCTCTTTTTCTGCCTATGTCAGCATACAAACTTAGACGTCAGTTTCTATTACTTTAACATTGTTTTTAGTACTGTACTGTCTGAATGAAATTACAAACCTTTTACAAACAGAAATGTATTATCCCTATATTTAGTGTAACCACGGTATTATCTGTAAAGCATCCAAAGGCACTTGCCAAAAGATGTTACTGATCCTTTTCCAAGCGGCCTGGTGAGCTAAACATTGAATATCTTGAAGGTAAAGGTCTATAAACCTGAAACTGAACTGGGGAATGAGCACTAGGAGGAATGTTCTCAACCATTAATTGACATATGTGACGAAAACGGTCAAAGTTAAAACTGTTGGTTTCTTTAAGTTGCATCTTCCATTTCTCTCTTGTCACAATGCTGTGCTTATGCCTTGCTTAGGTTTGGCACAAAAAACAGGGTAGGGTTCGGAAAAATATCATGGTTTGGCTTAAATGACCTGTTCTGGTCACCACGATCGCCGGTGGAGATGGTTCGACATCCCGTGAAAAATAGACGATTTTGGTTGCCACAAAAACCGCTGGAAACGTCCCCAGGTCTCCTTAAAAAAACACCCTTTGATGCCACAAAAATTGGTGGAAATATCCCCATGTGTCCATAAAAATATCAGTGGTGTGATTCGTTGTCCATTTGGCAGCCTTGTTGGCTGTAGTAAAACCACCTCCATCCCCTCCAGCTCCTGATGTGAAATACAGCTAATAAGCACATAATATGCCATGTTTGCTACAAATGTCAACCTGTCATCTGTGGTTTGCAGAAACGTTAACTGCTAACATTATGTCCTTGCGGCTGGGCTGGATGAAAAGTCAAGGAAAAACTCAAATGGAAGGTAGATGTGCAGCAGTATGGGGACTGTAATCACTGAAACCCATCATTTCTATAGTTCAACAAGACCTCCAAATTACAAGCAGGATGAGATAACAATAAAAGTAGCAGGGGGATGGCAGTAGCCAAGTCTGTAGGGATCCGTCCTGGGAACTAGAGCGTTGCTGGTTCAAGACCCACTCTGACCTGTCAATATGGATTGGGACCGGTAGCTGGAGAGAAATCAAACTTTATTTTGTGTTGTGAAACCTGCTATAAAGACTTTGTAGTTGCCATTTCCATTCAGTTGATCTGTACTTGATGGAGGATTTGCAAGCGTGTGGTGCTCGCCTGTTCCTCCTGTCTCTTCTGAAGTGTGCCAGATGCGTGTGGACTTTGGGCTTCCATGATTCCCGCAAGCAGAGGCGATGGGATCCATTTAGATTAGAAGTCGGAAAAATTACCAACTTGGAGATACTGACATCTGGCTTGCAGTGGATGGCAGCATCAAAAATGACTTGGTTAGGGTTGGGGACAGATCAGTGCTTGGGTTAAAATAACTTCATGTTGAGAGAAAAGTGTGGTTTGGGTGAAAATGACTGCTTGGTTAAAGTAAGGGGACATTCGTCATCGTGATTAAACTAATAACTACTTGGTTTTGTGGTTTGAAACCAATGTTGACTTTTCAGTAGAAAGCAGGAATCAAACTGCAGTCTACTGTGTTAAAGTCTGACATTTTGTTGAGCCATCCAACCACACAGCCATCCTCCCTCTGTGGACTTGGCTTTATAACAAAGTCACACTGTCTCTGCCCAAAGAGTCACCATTTATATGGACGCAACAGGGCCTTGTCACTTTGACATAACCATGTGTCTTTTCGGGGCGTTTGTGATGCGACTGATTCTGTTGTTTTTCTTGGGAGGACAGTCTCCTAAAATCCTGTTGTTCACATATGAGTTGTGTTTTTCTTTTGGGACGATAAATTCTCCCATAGCATGGAGGAGTTTTGGAGGAAATGCTCCAATTACAACAGCACCGCTGCCTCCCCTCCAATGAGACGCTTTCGCTGTTGGAAACATATTGGTCCAACGAGCCGGAGAGTCTGGGAGAATTCTTTCCAAAGATTTCAAATTTTGCCGTCACCTAATTTTAATGTATTATTAAAGCACTAAAATATTTATGACACACTGGTGGTTTGTTGTTTTGTTGTCTAAAGAATCCGTTTATCCAAAACGTTAAAATATGTTCCAGCATTTGCATCAGGAATGCAAATGCCATCCAACCATTATATTCCTTTCATAGGGTGTTTATATTTACCTGAAGGCCTGTTGTTTGAAGAAACACAGCTCGGTGTGCTGCCTAGAATTGGTAACCATAAAAATCCATGATGAAGTGATTAGTGCGAGGGGGAAAGAGAGCCGTAGATGCCAGTGTTGTGGTGTTAGTTCTCTGCCCACTCGGTTGTAAAGCCACCCAGTGAGTGCACGCAGTATGAGTGTGTGTTTGGGTGGGCAGGGGTTGGATTAGGTGAAATAATTTTTTTGTTTCTAGGTGTATAAACATGCACACATGCACTTACTTTAGTGTGAGAGAATTCTGTCCTCTTGTTTTACTTATTAGTCAACAGCTCAATTACTTTATAACGCTGTGGATTATGGGAACAACGTTACATAACCAAATCACTTTTCAGACTCTTGTGGACTCAGGAGGACCAGTTCCCAGCACACTTGGGGATTCCCTTTGTGCTCATAGTGAAGTGACAGAACAGTAAGTGACGTTTTTCAGCTCTTTCAGTAACTTTTTTATCTTGTTCTCACTCGCAGATTTTAAGGAACAGGCACCACCTTTGTCTGCGTCTGGAGTCTCTCTTAGAACACAGTAACATTTTCTGTACTCGCACAGAAATTCTTTGAAAGATGGAAAGTAAAGCTTTATTTTATCCTACGGCAAATTACTTTGAAGCCTGCAAGGGCTAAGCCTACAGCCTACGTTTCTCTGTTTCTGAATCTCTGTGTGTGTGTGTGTGTGTGTGTGTGTGTGGGTGGGTGTGGTTGGGGGTGGGGGTGAAAGAGGATATCTTTTTGCTGTGTAGAGGTTTCAGGAAATGCCGCTATAGGAGCCTGATGTAGCTGTAGGGTCGTACTTAGTCTACACACACACACACACACACACACACACACACACACACACACACACACACACACACACACACACACACACAAACAGTTTGACAGGCCAGTGTTTTATGGTCACCAGTTGGCTCAACTTCTTTTTCCTTTACATGTGCCACTTGTGTATGTGTGTATGGCATTTCTTACTTTTTCCTTTACATGGGTCTGCATGTGTGTGTGTGTGTGTGTGTGTGTGTGTGTTTGCGTGTGCATGTATGCCCCTATGAGGTCATTAGGAGCAATTAGCTGTGGCCCTGCAGAGCTAGTTAGGGGCCTGCTGATGGATTGGAAACATCCAGGCAAACACACTTCTTCACACTTCTTCAGTTACATCCTCCTCTCCTCTCCTCTCCTCTCCTCTCCTCTCCTCTCCTCTCCTCTCCTCTCCTCTCCTCTCCTCTCTATGCCAATCACTGGCTGTGCTCTCAGACAAGTTTGTGTGTGTGCCTAGTTTTTGTATGTCTCTGTATGGCTGTTGGCGTGTGTGTGTATGTGTGTGTGTGCGTGTGTGCGTTTTCGTGTGGTTGTAAGTGGATTTGATTTCAAAGGTATGTCTTAGGCCCATTTGAATCATTAAGTGTGATTAGTGGAGAGGGAAGGAGGCCTCCTACCTTCGCTTTACCCACAGAGAGAAAATGTACTACCAGCTGAGCCTGGGCCAAAAAATGGAAACAACTCCCTCTCTTTCTCTCTGGCTTTCTGTCTCTTGTTTCTTTCTTCCTCTCCTTTGCTCGTTCACATTTTTTACCCATCTTTTTTTCTCACTTTCTCCTTGTTCAGACACGAGGAATTTGCCTGTCTAAACTTAAATTTCTTTGAATTTGCTCTTAAGTTTGTGAAACCACACTGAAATGTGTGAGAGTATACAGCAAGAATTTGACTAAGGGTCGTAAAGGCTGTACGCCAAGGCTAACAGTAATCCCTGGGCTCTCAGACCCCCGATCACATGAGAAACACAGACATATGTCAAAACCACTGTGCAATGTGTTCAACTATATTCAAGAACAATATTACAGAAAGGCTATAGAAAGTTGACAGTGCTGTAAATCTGTATTTTAACTTATACTGGTGCCATACCATTATCACCATTGAGTAATTAAACAAAAGGGACAAAAGTAAACCTGATATAACTGAAGAAAATACTAAAGAAACAAATTAAAAACAGAAAACTCAGGAGAAATAGCAATCAACTGCTGCAAATCTTCCTTACATTATCAGTGTTTGTTGAAGTTTTTTTGCCAACCGGTGGCAAAATCACAGACTTTGAATGAATGGAAGGCTGATAACTTATGTGAGAAAAACAGCGTTTTCAAAGTAAGCCCAACCCAATCCCCAGAATAAATGTTAGCTAAGTAAGTTTCTGCTAAAAATGTCGTTTCGGTTACCACAAAAGAAGCTGGTAATGTCCCCACAGAGTCGAATGCGGACGCCCACTTAGCAGCCTTGTGCCTTGTAATAACGCCACCACCATCCCCTTGACCCCTTGATGTTAAAGTCAGCTAACAAGCATATACTGTGAATGTGATATTCTATGTTCAGTACAAATGTAAATCCTGTGTATCTGTGGTTTACTGAAACGCCAACTGCTAACATTATATTTGTCCGACTGGGCTGAGTAAGCCATACTAGAGCGGAGAGGACATTATTGTGGTCTGTGTTTTTGTCTTGTGGCTCTTCTTCACTGTCTCTATAACCATTCCAGTTTTCATCAGTGTGTGTGGGCTTTAATGTTATCTGGTATCTAAAGTGTGTTTGTGTGCAGCTTAAAAATGACATAATGATTCCAGCATCAGCAACCAGGATACAAAATATCTCAAGTCCAGGAGACTCACTAAACTGAGGTAGTTTCCTCGACTATGTTTGTGTAAACTATTACACAACACCCAAAAAAATGATGGTGTCCAAGATGGCAAATAAATCAAGTGGGAGAAACACATGTATTTATGTGTGTATTATATTTTATATTACATGTCTGATACACTATGAAGTGTCTGCAAACAGTGCATAGAAGTAGCTTCTTCTCAATTATTAACCTTTGTCTAAATGTTCTCCTGTTTTCCCTCTAAAGTCTTTCCACTACTGACAATCTTAAGCTTACTTGTTTTATATCCACCCGTGATGGATGGGAGGATTTTTTTTAACAATATAGTAGTAATGTTGCATGTATTTGTTGCTCCCCCTGAGTTGTACTGACTTTCTCCTTTCAGTCTCACCTCAGTACGCTGCCATAAATCTACAGGCTGGGAAGCCGTCCAGCTGGCTCTGCCGTCTTCTCTAGATGGGATGGGTTATTTGTCTCATAATGACCCTCTGAGACTTTCCTCTCTGCATCTCTCTTCATCTTTGTCTCTTTGTCAGTCACTCGGACTTGCTCACTGATAAACACGTGTCCTCTTCTTTGTCTTTACGCCTCATTTTTCAGTAACAGCACATCTGCAGCTGCATGTATGCATTCAGCATTACAAGGTGCACATCAACACATTTGAACTCAGAGATGCAGACACAAACTCCATACCAAACACTGCCAGCTCTCTACTAGGAGAGCAATTACATCCAACAATGTCGAAAGGGGGAAAAAATAACAATGAACAGACAGTAAACATCTGTCTGTTTGTACAGACTGTATGAGTACACGTAGTGTAAGTTGTGTCAGGTTCATGTGGGTTTCTTGTTCTCACCTTAGGAGCCAAAGGCAGCATTACAAGGCCCCTCAAACCCTGCAGGGTCTTTGGCTACGTGTCCGCATCTCCCCATCTCTTGTTTTTCACTCCCATTTATTCAAGACTCTTTAACTCCCTTGTTTCTGTGTCTGGAGTTGATTCCAACTGTTGTAATTCTTGTTTTATGTGTGTTGTCGCTGTTCTTGCTTTTCTTCTTGCATCTGTGGCCTTAGAAAAGGTGGACTCAAAACAAAATGTTCATTGTGGGGGGCCAAGCACTGACTGTTTGTTGGCTCTTTTTCTTTCTTTCTTTCTTTCTTTCTTTCTTTCTTTCTTTCTTTCTTTCTTTCTTTCTTTCTTTCTTTCTTTCTTTCACATGTTAATGTATCAATGGAGTCGTATGCTTTTAGTTCCTGTGGTCAAAATTTGTCTTGTAAATGGTCAGTTTCAGCCAGTTCATTTGGCTGCATTAACACTGCAACACGTTCTCATTGGAGGTTGTTGGTATTTGACAACCTGTGAATGAGACTAAGCTGTTGCATTGAAGATTGTCTCTTTTGGATGCATTTTCTGTGGCTTATCTAAAATGTGTTTTGCCATGAAGTACAAATTCAATACAGTCGTAATGAAACTTAAAAAAATCAAAATGAGATGTTTTTCTGTTTAGCTTTCTGTGATCATAATTAAACCTAAATAGTCCCCACCACCACCACCACCACCGCCAATGACTTAGGTGCAGTAAGTTGAGACAGGATGTGATCATTGCAGTGGAATCTGAGTTCTACTCTTTTGGTCTAAATTTGGATCTGTTTTCACAGAAGCTGGGGTTCGGGTTAGGTAAGTTGTAAGTTATGTGTTCTTGCATGAAATATATTTCTTGACAGGATACGCTCCCATTTCCTCAAAACGTGCTTCCTAGAAGGAGACCTTGAAGTCCAGGAGACATCTATTTCTGTGACGATAACAAAGCAAAGTAGCTTGTGCCCTAATGCACTAACTGTTTTTAGTCCTTTTCTTCCTCTTCGTCTTCCCCCTCTTTTGTCAGACTCGGCCTTTTCCCCTTCCTACATGTTGTTTCACTGCCTGGTGTTTGCTTTAGCTAAAAGTCATTGCTTCTCAGCACTTATCCCACACCGCAAGTAATAGTTGTTTTAAGATGTTATCTGGGTGCACTTAGGCCTGCGTGTTTCTGCAGCAAGGATGTGTACGCATGTATGTTTTTCAGCCGTGGAAGTGTGTGTGTTTATGTGTCAACAGCCACAGAATTGTACTCCCAAATTAGTCTGTGGTTTGTCTCAGCTTCGGAAAATAGATTTCTTAAGCAGTTGAAAGATGTGGTGGAATGGTGAAGATTGCGTGTGTGTTTCTGTGTGTGTGTATCTGCCTGCTAGCCTAGCCTTCAAAGTTAACCTGATCCTAAGCTCGTGTAAAACTGTGAACGCTGAGAAATCAGGCAAGCAGTGAGGTCATACTGTGCTTTGGGCCAAATTCTCCTATCAATTACACACACACACACACACACACACACACACACACACACACACACACACACACACACACACACACAAACTCACAGTTGTTTTCCCTGTGCTTGCTCTCTCACTCTCTTTGTGCTGTTTGTTTCATCTTGGGCTATCTTTAAGGTTTATCGATTTTGGATTTTGACAGAGAAATATCCTTTTTGTGGAAAAGAACACATCTGTTGAATTTGGATTGAAATTTCAACTGCATTTTATTCGCCCACGTATTCAGACTTGTTCTCTTTATGCTGCACAAAGAAAGTGTTTTTGACAGTTTATGAGTGTTTCTCTTTTTGCAATGAGGGCAGCCCACAATTTGCTTCCAGTAATAGAAAGTGAACAGAAAAATGCTGAGGGAATGCTTGAGCTGCTTAACATGCACCAGGGTCCCTCAAAGTAATCAATAAAGAGTTTTGCTGTGCATATTGTACATTCAAGATACCATTGTCAACCTGATTTTTGTATAAATGATTGCTCTCAACAGATTTTCATCAGCTTTTTAACATTCAAAGTAAACAATGATAAAGTATAATTAATTCTAAAAATACAAATCCATAATAATGACCCTCATTTATCTTGCACCCAGAATTATTCTATGCTCCTGTCATTCTGTGAACGTGTGTGGCATTTATTGAGGAGTGTGAGTGATTGCATCTGTCAACAAGAGCAACTTTGTTTGTTTACTCATAAAGAGAAAGCAGGATGGGAGGGGTGAATGGAAAAAACAGAGAGTTTTATTGCACGTTAACCGGGCCCAAACAGATTTGTGCAGTTTACAGGCCTGTAATGAAGGAGCAGTGCTGCTGCTCCTGCTGCGTCTGCCTATGTGACTGTTCGTGTGCGCATGAAAGACAGACATGGATTATAGCAAATGAGAAGAAAAATAAAGCTGTGGTTAGAGCTTTTAGATGAAGCATGGGCAACGGCTTCAGAATGGTGTGTGTGTGTGTGTGTCTGTGTGTGTGTGTGTGTGTGTGTGTTGTGTGTGTGTGAACATGTGTTTCAGCAGTATCTCATGGCTGCTTCATCTGGTCTTCATTTGACTACAAATGTTTGGCTGCTTCTGTATCTTACCGTCCACATGTGTGCGTGCGTGTGTGTGTGTGTGTGTGTGTGTGTGGGGGGGGGGGGGGGGGGAGAGAGAGAGAGAGAGAGAGACTGTGTGTGAGAAGATAATTTGTATGTGCGATGTTTTACACATGAGAAAATATGGAATCCTGATAATTCAGAAATACACACGGGTATGAATGACGTGGATAGATCTGTGTGTCTGAGTATTTCACAAGGCCACACACAGAGCTACAATGCACATCCTGCTGCTGATTTAACAAGACTGTTGTCTGTTGTAAATGTCTATGTTAATGCATGGTGACCACAGTAGCCTTAAAACCCATAATAACCCATGATATTTGGTATTTGTGGTGAGAAGAAACAAGCAGAAACAGTTGTCTTTTTACACATCCAGCAGAAACAGAGCAGCAAAGTAAAATTTGAGTCCACCTGATGAGTCTAAATTCAATATTAACTTGAAGTATCTTGCTGTTAAGCTTGTGAAGTAGGTGAAGATAGTGAAGCAATTGGCATGCAGTCAGTCTTTCAAGGCTTTTTGCAGGAAACAGCTGTCTGCTGCACTTGAAAACAAACGCTGATGAGAGCGGTGAGAGGGAACCAAAAGAGTAAAGTTGCAGACTGGAAAACCAAAAGAAACCGCTCAAAGACACTAAAACACTCTGTGGACGTGAGGAGAACTGCATTGATGATTGATTCTTAGTTTGTATTTATGCCTCCTCTCGCCTTCCAATCAAATGAATAAGCTTTGCTTGAGACAACCTGTGTCTGCTTTGCCTGTGTGACCAACCTGCAGTTACAGCTTGTTGTTTGTGATCTATGTACAATTTAAATCATTTGTCAGAAAAGTTATCAACAATCAAAGAAATACATTACATTACTTTGAGGAAGTTATTAAAAGAGTTACTTTACTTGTTACATTTTTAATAGGGTAACCAGTAAAATGAAACATATTACATTTTAAAAGTAACCTTCCCAACATTGGTGGTAAGTGCAAGTGGTGACTCACGTGTATAAAATCCATTGTTTATATAAAAATATTCTTATAGCTGCTTTAATTAGTCGCTGAGTCTACGAACAGCAACTATGAATTCACTTTGCTTTAGGATCTTAAGGCCAACGGTCGATCCTAGAGATGAGCTGTGTTTTTAGCTGTATATGGATGACACTTCTTCTAAAAACTTGATGAAGAACCTTGGTTACAAATATCTGTGAGCGAAGATCTGAATGTAGATAAGTGATGCTGATATTTAGCAGCCTTGGGCATGTTCACAAACTCACTGTTTGTTGGTTTCGATTTGCAGATTTACCGAAAAACAGCAGCTGTTGCTTAAATTGAGCTCCATCTCGGCTGTAGCAGGTCTCCGGGCTGTGTTGTACAGGTGGTGCTTCTCTTCCCTTAAGCGTTGAAGAATGAATATTTAAAACCTGTATGCTTGGATGTAAATGGTGTATTCAAGTGGAGTATATAAAATGTGTGTGTGTTAGTGAATATTTCATGGGGTGTGTTCAAAAGTTTGTAGAATTTGCTAATTTATATTTTACCTCTACACAGATGCCCACCTATACACAAACACACACTCAGCACACAGGACTGGTTCTCAGGCTCTGTAGTAATTTGGGGTCAGAGTTTGGGCCCCTCGTCAATCAGCAGGTCATTAGAGCTCTTTAATGACCCCCTCCCCCTTCTCCTCTCCTACATTTTCTCCTCTCCTCTCCTTGTTCGTCCGCTTGCAGCATGATATCCTCCCAACCCTCTCGTCTTCCTCCCACTCCTCCTCATACTCTCAACTCCGGCATTTGATTGATCTCTTATTTTATTCTCCATCTTTTCTCTAGCGGTTCATCCACATATCTTTTCTCCCACATTACCCCTGGCTCTCCTTTGCTCCCTACGTCTTTTTTCTCCTCCCCCCTGTTTCCATACCTCCTCCAGGGGAAGTGAACAGGCCCTGGTGTAGGTCTGCACTATTTCACATGTCCATCGGTTCGATTCTCTGCATTCCCTCAGATAACAAAAAAAGCCTGGAGCCTTTTTATCCCTCTTGACGTCTGTTTTTCTTCCTTCCTTCTGGCTTCCTCTCTCTCTTCTTCTCTTCCTCTCTCTTTCCCTTCTCCCTACTGAATTTTAAATCCTGACGACCTCTCCCTCTTTCCCTTCCTCCATGCTTCATTCTGTCATTCCTTTTTGACAATGAATGATTTGTCAGCAGAGCAGATCCATCCATTATGTGTGCGTCAAGCTGAGAGGTCTTTATCATTTGTCAAATGACATCACACACCAAGTGATCTCCAAAATACTCAGTTTAGCACCAATTTGTAATGTGTGCATACAAGAAACAGATTTTGTCCTTTGTGTTTGATTTTCTTGATTTAACTGGTTTTGGATGAAGGCTGTTCCAAAGATCTGCTTGATTATGAATGAATGGCTGTCAGGAGGTGGGTGAGCTAATACACAAACTAAGCTGATGCAAGCTTGTGTGTGGAGGATCATGGTGCGTGGAAAACTTGCTCTCCAAATGTTGCCTTGATTTGATTTCTTCAAAGGACCTAGTTTTAGAAAATAAGGTTGTAGGTCAGGCTGGTGGATGGACATGCAGTGCCTCCAACTTTAATGAGGGAGACTAGAAAAGCACAGTCTTAACCTCACCATAACCAGTGTTTTACTTGCATAACACCAATTGTATATAACCATAGTTTGTTTACTTTTGTCATTTCAACCTAGCTTCACTTCAAGAAAGTGGAGCACTTTGAGGAGCAGAAGCTTCAATCAGTCATGAACATCAAATGGGAGGACTAAGTTGCTAACTTTGCAGTCCTTGAGGAAGCTCAAACCAACAGCTTTGAAGCCACTATTATCAAACATCAGCTGAGATGGACAGGCCATGTGTGCCATCAACCCAATCGCCAGAATTCATGTTGGCTAAGTACGTTTCTGCAAAACCACAGATATGTGGTTTAAGCATTTAGCACTAAGAATTTAGTTTTTCTCTTGTCAAAATGTTGTGCTTATGCTCTGTTTAGGTTGAGGCACAAATGCCACATTAAATGCTAATAAGCATTTCATGTGAACATGATAGGCCACATCTGGCACACATGTCAACCTTGGACGTATTTTTGGTTTGCAGAAACGTTAACTGCTAACATTGTATCGTGGAGACTAGGCTGGCACCGAAGAGTAACAACAAACTTTCACACCAGATCCTCTACAGTGAACTCTGACAGAAGACCCTGCAGCTGCTCTCTGTAACGGTACAAAGATCAACCTTAACAGTCTATGAATAAGACCAACATCAACCCGAAAACCTGGGAAGAGCAAGCGGAAGATTGTAATCTCTGGCATCAAACTATTTCAACTGCTTTAGAGCAATTCGAAAAGAACACCACAGAAATGGAGAGGACAAAGACAAAACATCTGCCAAGCCCAACCACAGCCACCTCCATCTATCAAGTGCGAATACCAGAACAGGAAAGAAAAACAGAAGAAACAAAAAACTCAGAAACAAGGAAAAGCTAACGAAGATTTTCCATAACTACAATCTCTCTCTGTCCTTAACTACAATGTAGTTACCCTGCTTTGATATTGTAGAGAGATATAGGAGTTAAACGTTCAACATTCCTGTCTGGCGATAAAGTTGGTTGGTATTGTATAACGAGGCTTGATGTGGTTCAAATGGACTATTTTTGCCACGCTGTGTTCCTCTGAGGCAAAACTTTCTCCCAGGTTTTGTTCTCCCCGAGCTCTACCAGTGAAATGCTTTTAGTCATTGATTGTTAAAGGTAGGAATGTGAATTTCATTTCAGGGCACATTTAGCACATAATGGACCTCAGTAAACAGCAACAGTTTTCAGCAATTGAGTGCCAAGTTCCTCGTCTTCTGTGGCGAGTAAACTGGTCTGATCATTGCAGTGAACATGCATTATGCTATATGTTGAATGAAAAAGGTCATTCTCAGTTCATGGGCCATGTCTATATTGTTTAAAACAGTCTGCACTGAGGACTGTCCAGGCAGTTGACTCTGGATTATGTGTTAGTGTATTCTTTTTGTTTCGTCGCTGCTGCAGCTTCACAACTACCTCCATAACTTTCTCAACAATTATGAAGATGGAGTACAATTAATAACGATGGAAAAAGGCCAGTGTAAGTGTTTGTCCAAGTGTGTGCTGAATAAGCACTGTTTGTATTCTGAAGGCCCCCCCTCCTGTCTCCGTGGCATGTGGAAGTAATATCAGCCCAAATGTGTTCCTCATTAAAGCAGCGGCAGCAGCGCGTATGAACACGGTCAGGATACACAGACAAATTAGCCCATTTCCCCCCCAACACGCACACGCACACTTAAACACACACACATTCAAGCGTGCAAACACACAATCATGCGTGGACACCGAAAACACATGTCAGCACGCACGCGTTTTTATGAGCACATGCCCGCCTAATACACACACGGCAAAAAGAGCTAAATAATCACCATTTTAACTGTGTGTTACTTTTTCCTAGAGCAGACAAATTAATGAAGCAAGGCTGCAGAAATGTGTGACCGAGTGTGTGGGAATGTGCTGCGCATTATGTTGGTGTTTGTGTGTGCGTGTGTGTGTTTGTGAGTATGTGTGGGTTTGAGCATGGGATCATGCAGAGCCAGGCACAAGGGGACTCATGGTGTAAGAAAGATTAGGAGAATCACACTACTTCAGCTCTGCTTATTTCCCTGCTGGGTGTGTGCATGAATGTGTGTGTGTGTGTGTGTGTGTGTGTGTGTGTGTGTGTGTGTGTGTGTGTGTGTGTGTGTATTTATACGGAAGGGTTCGGCTTCCGGCGTCCTGATTGGACAAAGTCTCAGGAAAACCCCCTTTAGTCTCAGGCTCATTCGCAGTTGTCACACTTCTCCTTCATAAACCTGCTAATAAACATCACATGGTTTGTACTTTTGCAGCAAGTACAGTGTGCGTGTGTGTGTGTGTGTGTGTGTGTGTGTCAAGATTTATAACTTTTATTACCAGTTTATCAAGGCTGGAATCTGAGTGACACTTGTTAAACATCAGCGGTATGGTACCGTTTTATGGTTTTCACATAAAATGTAGATATCTTGGCAGATTTGTCGAGGTAGTCGTGCACATACCTTATATGTGCTTTCATACCATGAAACTTGGCACCGGCTCAAACACCCACCCACCCACACACACACACACACACACACAGACACATACTCACTCACTCTCTGTTGCTGCTGTCACATTCACTGCTGATCCTGGTTCTGACCTGCTGATTGTGAGGGATGTTTGTTTGGACATCTTGTGAATAATAGTGATAGCTGTAAGCCTGGGTGGACCACGCTTGTGTGTGTGTCTGGCAGGGCGTTCTTTGTGAGCACTTTTGTGATTAGGGTGAGATGTAATCTTGGCCAGAGCTGCTGAAGAGCTGCTGAGCAGAAAGACAAAAAATAAAGATGACAGATGAAATGACTTAAGGTCTTGTGTCTTTCCAATTTTCAGGAGGGGAAAACAGAGAGAACTGTGAAATTGACGAATAAGGGCTTGTTTCTAAAAGCGAGAGGAGGGAGACATTGTATTGTTTAAATATGGGGTTCTCGGTTCCTCCTGGAAGACTTTCATCGTGTTGCACTCAGTTGTTCACATTAAAAGAGACGGAAAGAGTTCAAAACATGGCTCCTTCCTCACCTCCGCACAGCTGGCCAATCATGGCCTGAGGTGGGTGTGAATGCCGGTTTGTCAGTTTCGGGAACTTACAGATATTGTTAGAAGTTGTTGGACACCGTCCCCCTTTATCCGACATCAGAAAGGTGTGTATGTGGGGATTTCTAAAGCTTCTAAATTGATATATGAGTATGATGAGTAAACTAACCTCTTAAAGGGAGACTACCAGCAACAGCTGGCGGATATAAACATCAGAAAGAAGGGTAAAAGTCTGCAGATGTCGAACTTCAAACTTGAAATTGGAGATTGTAATATTCTATTTCATATAAATGGAGACTGAAAAAATAACATAATCAATGAAAGGAAACTGGAAAAATCAACTTCTGGATGTGGCCCAGAGCAGGAGCAGAGCAACAGCTGTGATTAAAAAGTGAACTGATACTCTGTGAATTAAGCAAATGTGCTGATTATAATGGTGTTGTTGTTGTTCAGTTAAGCCTGCAAAGCTGACAGGTTGAACCTGCTACACACTGAGAGTGACTGTGAAAACGAGATGCAAAGCAAAGAATAATTAGAATTAGAAAATGGTCAGGACTAAAAAGAGAGAAAGTGCAAAAAGGAGAGAGTGTGAAAGAAAAATACAGAATACAGAAAATAAACAGATAATGGCTTTCTGGTTTGTCTTTAGTTTTTGTGTTTTTCTAGTTTTGTGGACTTTCCTTTGACTGCCTTTTTGTTGCTTGGACTTTGGATTCCAGCTTTATTTTAATAAAGCTCTCTTTTGTTTTTTTCAACCTGCCTGTCCGTGTGTCTGCAATTGGGGTTTCTTTTTGACAAAATCTGGCAACATCGAGAGATAATCTATTCTAACAACTAAAAAAATAACCTACCGGAGCTTTGTCCAGTCTGACATTATGAACTTATGCTGTCATCAGACTTATCTTAGCTTGAACTCAGGATATCTTCACATTTCTGCTTGCCAAACTGGAAATCAATACAGTGCTGCTGTATTGGCGATAAGAGACTTTGATTAATTGATATTATTTCCACAGAGTAGACAGACTTGTTTCCATGACGCTGCTTAGTATCTACTCATGGGGGAACGCTAGTCATCAAAATAAAGTCCTGAATTCGTCTCTTTCCCTTTGCATTACAGTCCTCTGCAGTTGTGCTCCGCAGGCCTCGTCTACAAAGCTGACTGTTGCGCTGGCACATCCCCCAATTCCTTTCCGCTGAGTTCACTTTAGTTTACAAATGTAGAATCAACTATTTTAGGATAATGGGAGAAGCACATGTGTGTATTGATCTTGTTCTGAGTGGGTTGTAACAATGGGATATGTATTGCAGACACAGTGAAGGGGAAAGAGAGTGAGCACTATATCGCTCCTCTGAGGGTGCTCTGGCATATAGTCAAACCTGCACACACACACACACACACAGTTACTAGAGGGTTAATGGTGAGAACAGGAGCTCTGGGGTCTACATTCAGTCTGCCTGGTTTCCTACATTTAATCACATTTGGGAAACAGGCCCAAATCTCTCTTTCCTTCCTCTATATCCCAGTTACTCTCTCTCTCACTGTATCTTTTGCCCTGTTTCCTCCCTCACTTCCTCCTATTTTGGCCCATGAATTTCTGAATTTGTCTCGTCTCTCGGCCTCATTTTACTTCATTTTCTCTCCACTTTCCACCTCTGTCTTTCCTCACATTCACCGCTTGCTGCCATTCTTTCCATCTTCTCCCTTTGAATCACTTCAATTTCTGCTTCATCTAAATTTTCACTTACACACACACTCTCTCTCTACAATCTGGTTTGTTTCATCTGGTTTGTGAGAAGAACAAAAAAAGCGTGCATGTGCGTGTGGGACCTGTGTGTAATGTGCAACCACATCACTTCCCCTGTGGACAGTCTGTTGTATTAAATACAATGCTGAACGCATAGCAGTGATACCTTACCCTGCTCCTTCCTATAGGCTTCATGTGCCTGTATAGAGGGAGGAGGGGGATGGTGCATGTGTGTGTCTTTGTGTTTTTGTGTGTGTGAACAGAAACCAGAAGCATATATGAACTGTACGGTCACTGGTGAAGGGGACGGACAAGATAGAAAAGTTCACAGGCAAACCAAATAGAAGGCGAGGGCGGATAGGTACGACGGAGCTCAATGATTGTGAATGAGTACACAAAACACACAGGAGGGGTGACAGGTTTTATAGCCGCGTCTGGTCGAGCGAGTTAATGATCAAACAGTCTCAGTCTCCCTCTCTATCTAACGAGACAGGGGCACTCAGCCCAGACTAATGCCGCCTTTCTCCTTCCTCTTTTGTCTTCCCTTCTTCTTTTTATGAGTCGGTTAGCTGCTTAATTAGTGACTAAAGAGAAGGAGAGTTTAAGGGAGGGAGGACGAGAAACAGAGTAAGAGAGAGAGATCGCTGTGATCATTAACTGACTAGAGCTATTAAACTTGTCCCTTGTCCACCCTTTCTTTTCCTGCCTGCTCCATCCTTTGGTCCTTCCTCTCCCACATGTTCTTCCTGTACGATTCACCGAATTTACATTCACACAAGGAACCAGGTTATTGGGATTCAAGTTAAGACAACAAATCTGTTAGAGTGATACACTGTATGACACTGCTTTTATATGATATATGACACTGCAGGCTTTTTTTCTTGTCAGCTGTGTTTGACAGCCCAGACGCCGGAATAAAACATCGGCGTTGATCATTCCTGCAAACCACAGATATATTGAATTTGTAAGCTTCATACATGTAGTATCAACAGCTGTCAAGCAAACCACTGTTAAAGACAGCACATTCAAAACTAAAGAGACGTCGAGACCTGGTGAGCCAAAATACGATGTCTTCCTAAACCCTGGTTTTTGTGCCTGAACATAACTAGACCATGAGCACAATGGTGTAATAGCAGAACATTTTGAAATGAACATAAAGTTGCAGCATGCTGTCAAAACAACTTGTTCTAAAGACTTGGTCGCACCCAGACACGCTTGTATTCACCATGTTCGACACCTGAACACACCGTTGTTCCATATACGCCAGGTTTATCCAGCAGAAATGTAGGTGTGTGGATCTGATTAAGATTTAGAAATAGGTGTCTTTTTTTACATGACGTCTCAGAAGTAACCAACAATGATCTATTTACTTAAGTGTGTTAGTACAGTGTTTGCCCCTCTTCAGCTTCTTTTATTCATTGAAACATATATAAACCAACTATATATAATTACATGAAGATTGCAGCTAAAAATAGAGTAGCCTTCACTTCACATACCTATAAATGCCCTGTGAAATAAACGCATAATCTAATTATTAGCTCAAATAATGTAAAAATGCATTAAAACAATAAAAAACTAACGTCCACTTTTCAGTTTATAGCGGTTAATTTGTCCTGTCCATGTATCTGGACAGGGCATGGAGTCACAGAGTCATATGACAGCACAACATGATTATAATTGGGCTTAAGTTGCTCCACGGGTAGCCATCTGAGTCAGCTCGATTATGGCTCAGACCTGGGGAGTGTCGGGGGCACTTGACTGTATTCTGGCACCGGAGAGTGAAACGTGAGCCAGCTTTGGCTCATATATGCCAGCCAGATCTGGTGGGGGGAGTTTGGGGATGTGGAATTGGAGAAATCTGGGTTGAGAATTGTGTCAGGTTAGCAGCACTCATTCTTGCTTTGGGTGCAGTCTCTGTATTTCAATGTACACAGTGGGGACGCCGAGCCAATTCTGGCATGTCACTAGTGGTGGAATGTAACTGAAGTGCTGTGGACAAGTATAAATTTGAGGTACTTGTACTGGAGTCTTTTCTTTTCATGCCATTTTCTGTTTCTTCTCCACTACGTCTCAAAAGGAAATATTTATCTGACAGCTTTTGTTACTTTACAAACTAAGAGTTTTACACAAAAAAACATTTTAAAAAATGATGGTTTGTTGACGGCAGCTATACCGTTAGCAGCAGTTAGCGTTTTTTTTTTTTACATATTGCTCCTTTAATGCATGAGTAATAATAATCTAATGATATTATATATATATAATTGTATCAGGGGATTTAACAGTCACAGGGGACATTTATCTGCATTAAGAACTTAATCATACATAATAATACATTTTCCTGATTATTCTTACACATTTTTCATCATGTGGTATTAGTACTTTAACTGAAGTAAAGGATCTGAATACTTCCTCCAACACTGCATGTCACCCATCACAAATTAGCTTGCAGTATTGTAACAACAACAAACTGGTGTGATCCAGTTTTTCACATGAGGTGGGTTTTCTTTAGGCACGGGGGGCTACATGTCAGCTGCAGGTGGGTCCACATTAGTGCTGAGTGCTGGATTTACCTAATGAGCCTAACAAAGAGTGTCATCTGGGCCTGTGGTCAGAGTTTAAGAACCTGGACGACAAGCCGCTGGATGAAAGTGATTTAAGAGTACGTTTTCTGGGGGAAACTGCGCTCTCATGATCAAGTCTTTTCCATTCACTCTTTCTCCATCGTTCATCCTCCCATCTCTTTCTCCCCCTACTTTTCCGCTCTGCAGGATACCAATTGGCCAGACCACCTGTTGCTGTTGGCGACGGGGCCCTGACAGGAGAATGTGATTGGACGGCAAGGTCGTTAACCTCCGCATACAGAAAGTGCTGAACCCTGGCAGGAGGGGGTGATGAGGACACACACCGTCTTAATGAACACACACACACACACACACATACACCCCCACTGACACTCACAAATACCCCCACAAACCAAAATTATACACACCCCACGGACACGCAGACAAACACACACATTTAAACGCACTCTCCCCTTTCCCTCCCCCATCTCGTCGTCCTCCTCTCCTCCTCTGAAGGAACGTTTAGTAAAACAGCGATCGGCTCTATTGAGGACCAGTCTCTTTTCTCCTCTTCCCTTTGTCCGCAGCTGATTGGCAATTTGTCTGGAGATGAATTAGTTAGCTGGTTTCACAGGAGACGCTGAATGGAATAAAGGCCTAAAAGCCAAAGAATTAGAGAGCTAGTTAAGAGAGAGGGAGAAGGACAGAAAGACAAGGGGGGAGTCAGAGAAAGGGAGAGGCACGGAGTGAACGAGAGGAAGAGTGAAAGGAGTGAATGAGAGTGCTGATTGAAATGGTGGATATGGCAGTCTAAAGGTTTAGAGCGTAGACGGAGTGCTTCAGGCAATTAAAACGGCTCGCTGCTCCTGTAGTACCATTGTCATGGATGGAGGGCTTTTACATACCTCAAAGCTCTAACGATGTTTTCTGTGGCTCCATAGGGCTCACTTTCACTGTGGTTTAATCTAAAAAGTCTGCAGCAAATAATTTAGGCACCTCTTGTAGCAGTTACGTGTCAGAGGTAAAATAATATGGATTGAAAAGACAGTACAAGTAAAAAAGTACAGACGAAAGCTAAGCCGTGTTAACAACATCACCTCGAAAACCTGATAAAATATTCTTATTAAAACCAGCATGCATCATTTCTCGATAAAGTAATAATATTTCCCACATTACAAAAACATGTAATTGTAGTATGATTAAGTCTTTTGATTATTGAGGCCTGGTCACACCAGGAAGTGGCACAGCAAAATGAATATGTCTCTTATTGTACAACGAGCTTCCACAGTGCCAGCTGGTAAACGACTGTAGCTGCTAACCAGCTGCAAACATAAGCTTGTTAGCGTTAGTAAGTCACGAAAGCTTGCCAAACTTTCTCAAGTTTCACTTCCCCATTACAATTTGTTCTCAGGACTATACTGTACAACATTTCATTAGGTAAAGAAGAGAAAGCTCCCTGTCCTAGCAAGCTTCCTAACTGTCAGTTAGCATCCAGCCATCACTAGCTATCGGACAGCAAGCCATTTAGCTGGGTTGCTAATGAGACCATGAATTCTTGGTGTCCTTTTTGCAGTTTTACAGATAAACTTAAGTGCACTGATCCAATCTAAATATCATATTAGATGTAATGTAGCAGGTTTAAAATCTTCACTCACTTTAATATGGAGTTGTTTTTGAATATTCCACCAAATGTTACAAGTGTTGCTAGTAGGTTAATAATGGCTGTCACAATAAACTGTCCACAGACAGACAGCCACACACACACACACACACACAGACACACACACTTCCGTTGGGATGTCCCTCGCTATTCTGTTATTTTGGCACAGTTGACAATATAAACCTTCCTGACAGACAATGGCTCTTCCTGAAAGGCTGTATATGATATCCTCTGTCTCTGTTTCACTCCCATACACTCTCACACACAGACATAACAAGCACGCACACACACCCACACACACACACACACATAGCCAACACATTTCCGGTGGGATGTCGTCTTTTCCTTTGTTTTGTGTGACAACTGACACTACAAACCTTCCTAAGAGACAGTTGCTTTAAGGCTGGACATTACATCAGGAGACACAAACACACACAGTTGCACGCACATGCAGATAATATTTCAACAACTTACAGTAATGGTGCATTACCACACAGCCAGCACGCTAATTTCTTTTGAGCAGTGATGGCATTTTTCCATTTTTCCAGCTAAAAACTAAATTCATATTCAGTCAGATTAGTGTTTCTTGTCTTGTTGCATCATAGCAAAACACAGTCAATCAGAATCCCGCTCCAAGTGTGTGTGTGTAAGCCTACTTGTGGAAGCATGTGTGTGTATTGTTTTGCTAAGTTTCGGTGTGTGTCTCCAGCCAGCAGATCATTTCACACTGACAGGTATTCCTTTTTCTGACAGCATACACAACACCCTGGTGCTGGGTCTGACTTTTAGTGCACCTAAGTGTTAAGTATTGAAACTCTAAGTACATGTTTCTCCATCATGAATTTGTCTGCGTCTGTGTCTACATAGGAGTAGTAGTAATTGCACAGGTACATTTTTCAGATGTCTGCCAGTGGACCACCTCATTGGGGCTGTCAGCACATACAAGGCCTGAAAACATACAGCAAGAGCGAGAGAGGAGGGGGAGAAGCAGGAGGGGAGTGAAATTAGATGGGTACAGTGTGAGGAGGGAGGTATAAAGGGACCAAGGTCGACAAAAGATGGAGAGGTGAGATGGATGACTGAGAGACAGCAGGTGGTAAAGAGAGAGAGGGAGAGAGAGAAAGAAAGGATGGGGGAAAGAAGAGAGACAAAGACACAGGGGAGTTTAATGGAAAAGCACTTCTGTCATCGAGGCTAAAGCCATAGAAATATCACACACATCCCTCATTGTGTATGGATTAAGCACAGACAGACACATGCACGCACACACACATAGCCCACACACATGCTCCGATGCACATACTTGGACGCGCTCATGTCTCTACACTCATATTCGTGCACAGAAAAATGTGCTCAGCAATCCAAACAGTCAAGTGCACACCGAAGCACAGATGGAAAAGTTCTCATGGTCAAATTACGATGGCATGTCCCTATTTTAGCCAACCTCTGCCCCCTCTGCCTCTGAGGCATGTTTCCCCACAATTTCCCTGGTCAACTCAGCCTACAGAATTATGTTCAACAAAAACCCTGACATGTTGTTATGCCTCTACTCCTAAACAACTAGCACTTGTGAATCTGATCATGACTTATTCACAAAACCAGCTGCCTGTCATTGGTAAGTACTATCTCAACTGTCAAATGCAGACATGTGTTCTTCATTCAGCTTCCAAATTCAAACACACATGCATACACAGTCAATCAATGCACAGTCAAACAGACAAGTGGTTGGGCGAATACCCAGAATCCCACAGAACCAGACAGAGCAGCAGACAGATTGAGCTTTATGGTGTCACTGCCTTCCATTAAGCCCCATTAAAAACGTTGTCACATGTGTGATTCTTTCCCTTTAGTCTGTGTTTTCCACAATGTCCACATAGTCAGCCATAAACACAAGACATGGACACTTGGTGGCTTAGTGATGTCGGTGCAGATTGCTGGACACAGCTGGACATGGATCAAGAATAGCAGAATCAGGGAATAGTTTGCCATTTTGGAAAATATGCTTATTTGCTTTAATGTCTCACTCTCATGCTGGAACTAGTGACTTCCTGGAGTCTGCACTGGTAGCCTGTCTGTTTCCTGCCAAGAAATAGTCACGCACATAGCCACTACCTAAAATGGCAAATTGTCATTTCTGTGCTTCAGTTTTTATAGCCAACATATTCAACGTGTTAATTAATTACCTTTACATGTGCTGGTAGGTCAACTATGTTGCCTTTGGAAATAGCCAGGCTAACTGTTTCCCCGATTCCAGTCTTCCAGCTAGGCTTAGCTAACTGGCCACTCGCTGTAGTTTCATATTTTCCGTACAAACATACAAAAAAGCGTATTATCCAAAATTTCGAACAATTCCTTTAAAGGAATGTGGTACCACCCTGCTGTACAGTTGGGTCAGAGGGGCCTGCCAAAGACCTACTTTGGTTTTAGCATGATCGTTGGAGTGTGTCAATAACGGCCATTTTCAGATTGTATCCTCCATCTCCAGAGCTCGTGTTGGGCCACAGCATACCTTGTAACTCTGTTCTGAGGGGCAATGGGGCACTTGAAAATGAGGGGTAGGGGTAAAAATTGGAAATGGGATTGAGCCTAAGCCAATGTAATGTATGGCCACTAAAGGCCAGACTGTTTCATCATCTTTTATAGTTTGTCCCATTTGTGGTGTTGATACTATCTATCCTCACGTTACTCAATATTTATTTACTGCTACAGTGGGTTTTTGTGATCGCATTCAACAAAATGTAGACAGACTTTATAATCCAAGACTTTGAATTTGAAGAATGTAGTTCATGCCATGAACATTAGGCTAATGTATGCGTACTGGTGCTCTTGACAACTTGCTGACAAGAAATTGGCTTCTCACCTACTCAGTGATCTGACCTGTAGTTAAGTAACAAAGTAAAGCAAGGCAAAGTGTTGGGGGGACAAAGCCAAAGAAAAGGGCAGTTGTTGGAGTGTTTTCTCCCTCCTCTCTTGTTTGGCTTGTGTGTTTCTGTGTGTGTATGTCCACTGCTGTATGGAGAGCAGTCAGATCAGATAATCTCTTTCACTGGCTCCTCTCCTGTTTCTCACATTATCATCCATTATCCCTCCATCTCTCCTCTCCTCCTTTCAGTCCCTTTGTCATCTCTGGCCCGCTCCCGCCTTCTGTCTGCCCGTCTGACTCCGCGTCTTGGAAAAACTCTCACATTCTGCTGCACAACAATATCTCCCATGTGCACTCCTTCTCTGTCTCCTTTATGCGCGCACCTATTTACTACCTGGCTTTGTTTCTTTCGCTCGCTTACGCACACACACACACACACACACACACACACACACACACACACACACACACACACACACACAAACTCCTTCTCGCTCCCTCTTGCTCCTCTGTAGGAAACAATGCACAGGAATGGGTGTGCTGGGTGTGAAGGGAGGTAAAGTTGCTTTTCAGAGATGTCAGGGACATCCTGTTACACACACACACAGACACACACACAAAGAGGATGTTGGCTGGACAATGGATAGGTCTCAGGAGTGTTAGTGGGGAAAGGGGCCCTTCCATACCTTGGTTTCCACTCCCTACACAATATTCCCTGTTCAGTAGTTAAAGTGTTTTTCTTCCCAGCCTGCAGTATATCTAGTTTTAGAACATATGTAGTATTCTGACAACATCTATTGCATTGGATAATGTATTTGAATGACTGTAGGATGCCTTAAGATACGCCTGATCTCAATTAAGCCAACAGGGAAGCAGATTTTTTCTACACACTAATATGTGAGGGTGTGTGTTTGAATACAGGGCAGGTGTATGAGTGTATGTGAATGAGTCTTTGTGTGCTCTGCGTGGGGAAGCAAAGTAGAGACAGAGTCAGAAGTGCAAGCATGGGGTGAAGAGTTCAGAGAGAGAAAGAGAAAAAATAAAAGAGGAAGAGAAAAAAGTAGAGGGAAACGAGAAATATTTGTTAATATTTCAAATTAACTTTAATTAAAATATGCTTTGTTCAACCATGTCGGACACTTAATTCACGTCAGGTCATTCACGACTATATAGGTGCAACGTATATGGCCATAATTTGAAAGTAGCTCCAAACATATAGGGGGCAGCATATCACCAGAGTAACCACCAGCTGCTGCTTGGGCGGCTGTTTGCTAGCTATCTTTGGCTATAGTTAGATGCCTTTAGCTAATTAGCTCAGTTAGCTGTGGCGCTAATGTTCCTATTAACTGACTGGACTCAGCCTGGAACGTGACCGTGAGCTAATTTCAACCGTATTCTTCATGTGAATACAGCTGGATACCAGACTTGGACCAAACACAGCCTTCGGGACTGATGGAGCTCAACTTGACAACAGCAGATAAAGTATGGAGGTGATTTACAGCAGCTCTGACCAGCACTAAGACTCAGGTGGGGAAAGCAGAGGCGTGCAGTGGAGTGAGATAGAGTCGGGCATCAGCAGCAGGCGGAAACATCTCACATCTTTATTGGTCAATTGATGATTTAATTTAACCAAACCAAACCAGAGGTGACAGTGGAAAGTGCATTCATACATCTCCCCACTGAAGGAACGTGGGGCTATGAGATTATTGCCAGAAAGTTAAAAGTGCAGCAAGAAGATGTCGATTGTAGAGAGTGGTGACACTATGAAAAGAGAAATAGTTGATATAATTTGGAGTTATGTTTTACTTTTTATGCAATTACTACCTTCATCTAACACATAGTATCCATATTTTTTTCGTATGCTTGTCTTTGCTGCTGCCATTTAGTTCCCCTGTGATATTCTTCAAAGTGATGACCAAAGTTACAACAAAGTTATGAAAATACAAACACACAAGGGAACAGTGAGCCTTATATCTGAACTAGAGCTTCAACAATTAGTCTATTAATTGATAAGTCAATTGATGATTGAGTCGTACTATATGTGATAATGAATTAAAAACCATTGAGTGTTGGACTGTTTTGGTCAGTCAAAACAAATAATGTGTAATTTTGGGCAGTTTTCACTTTTGACATTTCATTGACTAATCAGCCAATTATTCAAGAAAATAATCAGCAGATTCATCATTAATTCAAATAATTGTTAGCTGCTCTGACAAAATACACTGTCACAACAGTAAAAAAGTGGTGGAAGTAGCTCAGTGGAGGCAACAATCAACAAAAAAGAATTAGCATACCTTGCCCATTATCTACACAGGGTACACCTGGCTAATGGGTGTAGATTTAAGTGATGGTTTGTTGGCTTTAGGAAGAAACATTTTGCTCGTGCACCACCTCCACTGCCAGAAAAGAGCCTTCTCATGTCTCAAAGAGCACTTCCTTTGAAGCCTGCAGCAGCCGCAAGAATTACCAGCTGGCATCTGAGGATATTTGGGTGGGAAGAGGGTGGGAAGAGTCCAGAGAATGAAAGGTCATGCGATGGACTTTCACACACAAGCACACGTGAAGCACGTGTAATTTATTGTAGTGTGATAGGAGTTCTATTCTCTTCTACAAAATGTATTTTAACTCCACAGTCACAATGCTCCACATGCTACATTTATCCCACGGTGCACAGTTTGGCCCCGTGTTTGCTCAAGGCACCGAGATAAGACTGAAAACTTGGGGTGAGAATCATCCAAGCACATAGCTACCAAAACACATGATTATGAGGTTTTGTTGGCTTTATTTAAAGCTTCCACCATGTGCAAGGGTGCAACATGGAGATCAATGGAGCCGGAGAGATGAGGAGAATGCAGAGAAAAGGGGAGGAGGAGGAGGGATAGAGAGAGAAGGAGCAGTGCCAGGTGCTATTGTCCTGTCTGTCAGTCGCTGGAGGGCATGAACAAAGAAAACTGGTGGGCTGTGGCGTATCACATGTCTGTCTCGCTCTCTCTGACTCTTTGCTCTGTTATTCACTCACGTACTCAGTACATTCACTCTGGGTAATGTGTGACTCCACTGCATTTGTCCTGTCTCCCAACCCTCCCCTCCTCTATCTTGGTCAGTCCTGATCTTTTACCCCAATCATCCCTTCCTACTACCTCCCTTGTTTGCCCTCTCCAGATACGACCTCCTTCTTCAGAGGCAGGTGGGGTTGGAGCAGGTGGAAGGCAGGCCTATAGGTGCAGGAAGAAAAGGATGGCGGGAGGAGGAGGAGGAGGAGGAGGAGGAGGAGACCCCGTACTACTCCCCAGGTAAGGAGGTCACCGCAAGGCCAGTCCACCCCACACCTGTCCCTTGGCGCCAGGGAGGGGGGGATATGAGTGGAATGGGAGTAGTGACACACCTGTCCCCTGGGGAACTCACCATTGCAGGAATGAGGGACTCGCTGAAAAGAGACGAGGGAAATACGGTAGAAAAACGCACTTGTCCCCTGACCTTTAGAGATGGAAAGGGTATGTGCATTAGTGGGCTACCTATGGTAGATAAAACATGATAGAATACCCTCTATGGTGGTCCACTGGGCAAGGAAATGTGGTAAGGTGCCCTCTAGGGTGCTCGTCCAGTGGCAAAAAACAAAACACTAGGGGCAATCACACTCTGGCACGGTACTGTTTCTCTTGGTGTGGTTTAGACACTACAACTACTTGGTTTGGTTAAGGAAAAGATCGTGGTTTGGATTAAAATAAGCATTCTAACTTTAGTTATGTTATGTACCTAACTTTAAGTACATTTCGTAATTGAAAATCAATCAACATTGGGTCATCACACGGGACATGATCAGCGGTCTCCTGTGTGAAAGACTGGGTGTGTTTGAGTCATCCATCAAATTTCCCCCTTAAATGCCTACTTTTTGCTCTTTATATTACATCCTCTGACTTCCTCCTTTTCACCTGTCATAATTACAAGGGCCACAAGAGGTCATCGCCTAACAATTAACCAAAAATGGGTGGTAATAAGCTGCTTGTACAGATGATCATTTGGCTGTTTTTTAGTGAGGACAGCCTCTTTTTTATGACAGAAGTGTAGTTGATATACAAGGAATTGGAACTGATTCACTAAGATTGCATCAGGACTTTGTGCATGCCGGTGCCCCACCGCATTCGGCTGGTGCCCTTTTTGTTTTTCTGCCCCTGGCCATCAAACAGCCTGAGACCACCACTGGATATCATGTGTGTCTAATGGGGGGGAAGAAGAAAAGCGGAGCATTGTCCAGGTGGCAGACCACAAAACTTATGTGTCATGGGAAATTTTTGTAAGATGTCGCTATGAGCAATCTCGCATGTGAAAATTCTTCCGAATACGCCTGAGGGGGGTAAACATATTTTTTTTCCCATTGTGTTGTTTCACTGACTGTCCAGCTGATGCTGCATCTTGTCTTGACTGCACCAAATGCAAGATGGCCTCTGTAATCAGCAGGCCACCCAGCTACACACCATGGAAAGCTTTTATACGATTAAGTGTTTAGCCAAATGAGTCCTTTGTTATGGTTGTAAATCAGTGCTTGTAGAGTCACACACTGGACTACTGCTAATTTCCATGACACAACTATGAAACATTCTCCGTCAAGATTTCGGAAGTGTAACGGCTAAATGGCCTGCAGACAAGGATTATTTGAATGGAAATCCCCATTTATTTGACTCTACAAATGCAAACTCATACAGGGGTTAAAGGTCTTCTCTTCTCTTCTCTTCTCTTCTCTTCTCTTCTCTTCTCTTCTCTTCTCTTCTCTTCTCTTCTCTTCTCAGCTTATTCTGTGCTTAAGTCTGTAAAAATCTTTGTGGGAGAATTTTCCCCAGTAAAGTTAAGGGAACATTTGTTGCTTCCAGAAACAGTCCAATAAAAACAGACCTCTGCTTGCTTTCTGTCATCTCTCTCGCTCCCTTTCTCTCCCAAACTCGCTCTTTCTTTCTCCCCTTCTATTGCTTTCTTAGCTTGTCATCACTTTAAACAAGGCTGATCGTTCGGCCTCAGTATTCCAAAATGCTGAGATCCAGTGTCGTACAAAAATGTAGACTGTGTTACAAAGTTGAAGTAAAACCAGCCGTGCATGTTACATTCAACATGTGATGTCTGAGAGTGTATGGAGGGACATTTTCTTCTTTATTAGTAGTAAACTCTGGACAGGAAAAACAAATGGCTGCCCTGATTTAAACTCAAAATGTTGCAGACGCATGAGTAACACAACTGTGATGTCTCTTTCTAAACAAAGCCTGGTTTAATGTGAGGATTACTACCTTCCTATCTGGTCTTTCTTGGAGGATCAGAGGAGGTCTTTGTCATGTTAATCCACTGATTCCTGACACTTTATTAGCAGGCCTGGATCAGGCCTTGCACACAGGGAACACCTACCTCCAAGTTGATTAGTTGGGCCTCTTGTTCAGATGGCATTACATGTGTTTGATGAGAAAAAGCTCCTGCATTGTAGAGAGACTTCAGTATGTGTGTATCCTCTATCTGTGACGGACACAGAGCCCTCTTGTGGTTCATCTATCTCTGCCATTCTCTACTCTCTGTTTCCAGGCCCCTTTCACACCATAAACAATTCTTATTTTGCCATGTGTTGTGTCAATAACAGCTGGGCTCTGGTAGGCTCGTCCTGCATTATTTCCTTGAAATTGTGTCAAGATTCTCTTTAATGTTCCTCAGTGACTCTGCACAAGTATAGGACAAGAACACAATAATGCTTTCTTAATGTGCTTTCACATTAAATGAGTGGCACACTTTGGTGTGACACAGTTCACACAGATCATGTCACTTGCTTTAGACAAACGTTTTGTCTAGAAAGGGACCTTTTTGGTAAACTTTATCACCCTGCCACCGGTGTTCCTTATCTGCCATTTCTCTGAAATACTGTATTGTCTACCATTTCTTACCTTATATAAATGGAGTATGCATCTTATCTGGGACCCTGTGTCAGCACATTTTGCAGCAACACTTTATACAATAGAAGTATAAATAGAGGAAATCCTTTACACTTGCGGAAAGAGTGAACACACAATTTAGGGGGCTTCTGTGCTATCCCTATTCTAGGGTTTAGCCAAAAACACTACATGGTTAGGTTTAGGAAAATATTACGTTACGTTACATTATGTTACATTACGTTATGTTTTATGTTATTTTATGTCATGTCATGTCACATTACATCATGTTACATTATGTCATGTTGTGTCAAGTTATGTCACGTCACATTTTGTTACGCTATGTTATGTTACGTTATGTTACGTCACATTATATCATGTTATATCACGTTATGTCACGTTATTTTATGTCATGTTATGTAATATGTAATGTCATGCTGTTATATTGTGTTATGTTATATTACGTTGTAGCATGTAAGTTAGTTACGTTACCTCAGTTAAATTATGTACGTAAGTTGACTTTTGGTTTCACATGGGACATGAAGTCTATCAGGTGAACGTCCTGTGGTTCACCCATCAATCCACCCCCGTGTCCCCCCTTTGCAGACTTTGTTGCTCTGTTAACTACATCACCTCCATCCTCCTTTGCTCCTGTCATAATAACTACAGCCACTAGAGGTCATCTGGCAATGTAAACATCAGTTGTTTTCACCACTTTAACAATCCACCAGTGTTGACATTTTTCTGGTGGAGAGGCTGTCTATATCACCCTGTCTCCTTCGATTCCTCTTCTGCTTCAGTAGAGCAGTGGAGGCCTGAATCTCTCACAAGTCTGACTCTCATCTCCTTTGAAACTATGCTAACCATGCTCATCCATATTACAAAAGCAACAGCATGAGAAGTAAGCACTTGGAAGATAGAAGAAAAAGCTTCCTCTCACTGTCTTTTGTCCATCATCATCTCTGTCTCTCTTCTCACTGTCCTCTGTCCACATGTCTCTTTCCTAACCCAACTCTCTCTTTCTTTGGCAGCTCTTGTTGAAACCTTAGTTCCCTTCTGTCTAATCACACTCTTCCTCCTTCTGCCATGTTGTCAATTAATTCAGGTGAGATGAAAAGACAGCAGATCTAGTTACAGGCACATTCAAACTATACAAAACAACTTAATACTCCATGTGTGCAGGATATAAAGATGTTTTCCCTTTGGTCCAATTTAAAGGGATAGTTCAAGCTTCTGAAAACCCTGTGCGCGACATGGGATGGTTAAACACATGTTTACACATGTCACACTCACATTTGGCGATCCATGCCAGACTATTTGGCACAAACCTTGTTATTGTCATTCAAACAGGAGCTGGGTTCACAAGTGTAGCCACGTACATCATTGTTAAACCACTTTATAGTAATATTTCTTGAACCTTATTTATTCTCCTTCTGGGTTCCTAACAGTTAAATTTACCATCTCTCTACTCCAGAATCCTATAGTAATCCTAATACTAATCCTATAGTAACCTTATTTAGCCGCTCATACCCGAGCTAAGTACTGTCAGACCTTTGTTAAAGCCAGAGAGAGAGCAGATTTTAACAGCAAGGTCAGACAAAGTGTGTTGATCTCTTTACACCAACAGCAAAATATACAACAATATATGTTAGAGATCAATGATTTGTTGCGTTTGACGTGATAGAAAAGTTTTAAGCTAAAGATAACCTTGCAGTATGATATTCTACACATTTAGATAGGATAAGACGGACAGTTATCCTACACTGTCTGTAAGATGGACAGGTAACATGGCTCCCTCAGCTATTTGTTGACAGGATGCAGCCTGGCTTTAACCTTTGACTCCTGCCAGTGGCCAACTAAAATCTCTTGACCTCGTGCTTTGTTATTTTTCTTCTTCTTCCTCCTCTTTCCCCTTGTTTTGCTACAGAATGGAAACAGTGAGAGAGATTTCCCAAATGGTGACAGGAGAATATACTGTGTGTATTTTATTCCTCTGCTACATACCATATGTCCATTTTGGCTAAAAATTGCACATTTTTCCCAGCAGCGATCGGTTTTCACTGCTCAGACTCTGTGCATACAAGACTGCAACTCTCTTTAAGTTGTAAACCTTTGTTCTTTTGCTCTGTGTCTGTTTTCGCTTACATTTTCAAACTGTTAATCAACTTCTGGTGTCAAAAATCTGTTCATCACCCAGTGGTTGTTCTGTCAAAGATGATTCATAGTTGCTTGACGCAAATGTCTTAACTGTGTCTACTACCATAAAACATTCATAAGTTTCGTCAAACAATGTATAACCACCATGTGGTTGTGCTGTATGTTGCACACGAGTTTCTTAATCTGAGCTCCCTTCACATCTTACCTCCAGTCAAAGCCCTTTGTTTGCCCACAGTCACATCCCCTCCCCTCACAGCTTATTAGTAACTGAAAACAAGACGTTTTGGATGATTTGTGGGCTGTCAGTTATATTCGTGGATGTGTGTATGTGTGTGTGTGCATTATAAAAGGCTCTGACTCCACTTAGTCTGCACTCAGCTCATATAGACTGCTCGGCCCCTCTCTTTTACCTTTGTTAAGTGCAGGCACGGACACACGAGAGAGTGTTTGTGTGAATGTGCTGGCGGTGCTGCGTTCGGCTCATATTTAGACACCTTAGAGCTGAACTTTGACCTCATTGATGGATTGTTCTGCCAGCTTTGGTTTGGCGACACCATGGTTGTGACCCCCACCAGTGCATACCTGCTCACAAATGGATTTTTTTCCCTCTGGTTTTCTGGAAACAGGAAAGTGTTGTTTTTTTTTAAATTTATTGTTGGACAGCAGTTTATATTACAGGGACTAGGGCAGTATGTGTGCTGTTCACAGATTTTTACAAAATGTAGGAACTCTGTACATTTAGGGACAGGTGCATGCAAAAGCAATGCAAATGATGTCTGAGGGAGATTAAAGATGATAAAAGGATTGCTAGAAAGAAAAAAACATTACAGGGGTCATTCATTTAACATTACCACAAAATCTGTTGTAAAGGCATTACATATTTGACCCACTTGATCCAGAATTTAATGAAAACATTTTTCTTAAAGGTGCACAATGTAGTTTTGTGGAAGAATTTTTATCAGAAGAAAATGATTTTCTATGCCTAAACAATAATGATAAAAACTCTTTATTTTCATTTTTGAATAAGCAAACTGACCTTAAAGGACAACAGTTTCATATTGTTTTACTTTGTTTGTATGTGGCGGACCCTGCCGCCTTTCTAGCTTTAAACTGTGTTCTTGGGACCTTATTTTCCTCTGAGAACAGCTTGTTTATTCAGGAAAAGATAAATATTTCTTAGTTTGTATTATTACCTCATTAATATTGCAAATTATAAAATTCTAAGTTTGAATTTCTTCTCCGAAACTACATAGTGCCCCTTTAAGACAGAGATAAATTAAGTAATTATTTTCGCACCAAAAGTGGTTTTCTCAATAGTTTTTAAGCTAACCAGGAGAGATTGCTCGAGCAGGACATTAGCAGAGCAGCAGCATCTTCAGTGCTCCATCCGTCTCCAGCGCAATATTGAGTGTAGGTCGCCTACATTTTGGCAGCGCTCGGAGCATATACACAATCACTTTAGTTATGTGGTTAAAATGAAAGACAAACAAAAAGGAAGATAAGAAAAAAATGCTTCTGGTTGCCTTTACGTGTGTAGCAGGAGCAAAACATGATCCATTACGAGGCCTGTGTAGACAGCTGGATTAATTAAAATAGTAGCGTCTCTGTTCTGTCAGACGTGCGTGAGACGTACAACTCCTGCGTAGACAAGCTGTAATTTTATCACAAGTGATTAGTTTCAAGCCAGACAAACGGAACATCAATCGACGAATGTCCTAAAAAAGGGAAATCTACTTATCTACCCTCCCTTCCAAAAGATAATATATCTCCCAAGTGTACAGGGTCAATCTGCCTTTATCTTATTTATACTATGTGTGTGTAAGTAGTGTGAGTGAGTATGTGTGTGGGTGTGTACCTGCATGTAGACCATGGCAAGAATTTGGTGAATGGATGTGGGAGTATATGTTCTAATGAAAAACATTAAATTACAGCACTGTGTGTGTGTGTGTGTGTGTGTGTGTGTGTGTGTGTAGGGAGTATTAGTGTTCCAATTATTTCTGCTGGGAGTGATTAGGCTGCTCGTGAGACTACAGGAATCCAGGGGTCATAGGTCACCGCTCCATACTCCCCTATCTTGCACACAAACACACACACACACAGATGGAAACATTCCTTTTGCAAATAATTCAAAGTTTTGTCCCTCAAACAACAAAGTTGAATACTTGCTGCTACTCTCAAGATCGAAGAAAAACATGAGCAGAAGGACGAGAGTGGCTACTGCTGCCATGGCGACTAATCCTCAAACCCTCACTGTGGCCACATACAGAGGGGGGAGGTGGTCAGCACAGGGGTCAGTGGGCAGGTCAGGAGGTCCTGGTCCTGTCAGGGTGAAGCTGCAGGAGAGGATGATTGAAGGGTTGACATGGCAGGGAGAATTAAATACACAGCAGAGAGAAAGACAGGAGTGAGGAGGGCACCTTTACAATTTAATGCCTCTCACTGTACCTCCTGTAGTGAAGACAAAATACTTTGGGATAAGATTGGGAGAAAGGACAGGAGGGATGGGGGCAGAGAAAGACACAAAGAGAGGTTCAATTGGATGAGAGGGATGTGGTGGTGGATGGGGACATGACTGAACTAAAAGGAGAGCTAAAGGAGGAGTAGAAGAAGAAGAGAAAGGGTGAACTGGAGCATCTCCATTGCACTGTTAGAAAGACTAAACTCTGATAACTGTCACCCGGAGCTGATTCGTGTTCGACCTCCATCTTTATTTGCAATTAGTCCCAAATGCACTCGCACACCAGTCAAGAGAGAAGCACTTCCACAGGTTTGTATGTGTACTTCTATCTCAAACTTATGCAGGTTACACTCTTCGTTTTCAAATGTAGGTGTGTGTCTCCACGCCAAGTCTGTGTGAGCCAAACAAGAAAAGTGAAGTCATGGTTGTCATGACTGATGTCATGGTTGCTCTGGGAGCGGTGTTGAGTTTGCCCGCTGATGTTATAAAGCACTTAAAAGAGTTTTGTCCTCTAATCTCAGGGCTATCAGGAACAATCAAAGACAACAAAGGTGAAAAAAAGTGACCGTGGCTTCTATGGAGACGAGTAAAAAATAGAATCAGTGTTTACTAGGAGCTAAGGAGCACTAAGTTCAAGCTTGTGTCAAGTTGTTAATTATACCCACCTTAAACAGAGCGTCTGTTCACATAACTCATGTCTGTCAAATGTTTGACACTGACGCTCACTTCCTTCAGGTGTACAGCTGTCTCTTCTTGTAGACATGACACCATGGTTGGTCTTCCTGACAGGCACGAACTGGCAATCTAGCCATTCTGGTAATTGCAGGATTGGCCAGCCTGCCTTGTGGGCTGCAAGGGGAAAACAACTTTGACTTGCTGCCCTCTTGTTGTTCGGACAGCCCATTTGATTGGTCATAGCACTGTCCTAAGGTGGAGTGGAAAACGTCAGCGGGAAAAAAATCTTGAGGCTGATGCTGCAAAATGTTAACAAGTTGTATTGTTAAATAATTACATTGCCAAAACCAGTAGCATGGCACACAAGATCCTGCTAGCTGCAGTGATAACAACAGTCAACAAAAAGGCAGGCAAAGGAAAATACAAAAGTAGTACAAAAACTAAGGACAAACTAGAAAACCACAAGGAACAAATTAGGAATACACCAGGACCGGGGAACTGGCACAGGAGCACAGGAGACTTGTGGATGAAAACTGGACTGATGTGAGGACAAAACTAAACTAACGAGGGGATGAGGTGCTGGAGAAGAAAAGGGACAAGAAGAGGAGTCCACTGCCGAGGATGAGCAACATGACAACCTCCCAGCACGTGATGCTGCTAGTGTGTAGAGACTGCGTTTGTGGGTAGTTGCTTAAAGATCCTTTCTACTGCCAGCATGATATCCTTTGCTTAACCTGTATATTATAAATTGTCTCACTGCTTTATGCAATATCCAGGGCTACATTTTATTTCCAGTCTGACCCTTCCTGTATGTCAGGAGGAGTGCAGCAGTGATAAAGAGAGGCTTATCAGGTCGAGAAACAGGCAGATCATTCCTGTCGACAATTTATTGGAAAGATCCTGAATAAAAAGTTGTGCAGATGTTTAGGCTGTCTTCTGTATGAGAAAAGTGCCTGACGCTCCACAGACATTTCTGTTACTTCTCTGTCGACACATCACAGTTTACACATCATTCGCACAGAATGAGTGTCTTGACATTTAAAATATGACCATAAATGTCCTGCCTAAATAGGATCAGCTGTATTTTTGCTTTATATGAAACCTTTTTCGCTTGCCAGTTTAACTGAAAGCTTGAATTTGAAACCCACGTTGCTGTGCAAAATATTTAGCATCCTGCATCTCCATGCAGCTTTTGGATGAGTTTCCAGGGTTAAGTCATGATGATGTGACCGTGGAGTGAGAGCGTTTAAGGGGAGAAGTGTGAACATGTCCAGTCACACACACCAGTGGTTAGATTCAAAGACAGAGGGCTATAAAATAACAACTCGGTTTGTTTAGAGCAGGAAACAACCGTTGCTATGAACACACACACACACACACACACACACACACACACACACAGATCCATGCACACACATACAGTATAAACATATAGACTCAGGCAGAGTAGTGAGACACATGGTAGACTATGTCATAAGCACTGTTAAGATATAATTACTGTGTGATAATAATTTATGTATGGGGTCAGAAGTTTTCTTGGCTAAAAAAAACCTTTGTCTCTCCCGGAATTACTTCTTCCAGTGAAACTCCTCCAAAACTATTTTTAGTATCGAGTACTCACCCCCTGGAGGCTTTAAAGGTGGCTGTCAGTAAATTAAAATACAGATGAACTGCCTCTGTAAGAATCTGGAATCTTTGCCATATTTTCAACAAACATACACACTACACATGCAGATACACAATGTTAGTCTTCAAAACACACTTGAGTTAAAAGCAATGTGCAGATCGACTGCAGAGAAATGGATTTTACCACAAGCGAAATTTGAGAAGTTTCTGTGGAAGTTTCAGTACTTTTTTTCCGCTGTGGAAACTGGTCACCCTTGAAATCTGTTGTAACTGACATTAAATCAAACTGACCACAGTTTCTGTTCCGTATGAAGCTACCAATTCTGTAATTGCCAGAATATTACTTGAGTTTCTGAGGTGCATTTTATCTATTTATTCCTCTCTCTTTTTCTGGTTTTCTTTCTTGTTTCACCTCAGTGTCCCGCTACTTTTTGTCATTTTTTTAACACTTTCCACACTTGCAGGAAAGGACGAAGTCAGACGATTTTCATCATGTGACCTTGATCGACACAATCAGGTGACCTATGTCGTCATGGTAATATTAATAAGCACGTGGTTAATGTTGAACAGTCGCAGTTTGGCTAGGCTTAGGTAACAAAACTTCTTGGTCACGTTTAGGAAAAGTCGTTTGAAATAAACTTATTTACATTGCATACCGTGCGCGTTTAGTAAGTTGTTAGTTCTAACATAACAGCTTTTCCACTGCACCTTAAAACGCAGCAACCACTGCACTACAGGGATTCGGTATTTTCTAAAATGCACAAATGAATATAAACCAATTAATCCTGTAGACAGATAAATCAGTGGTGAACAGATTAAAGAGAAAACAACAGACTGAAGAAAAGACTGTCAAGACAGTAAGAAAGAAGTCCTCTCGCCCGGCGTCATGAAGATGACTTCACCTGGCGACAGTTGGCGTGAGGTGGGGTGGATTAGCAGAGGCTGTCATAACTTCACCCTGTGATTGGCTGAAGCCAGAGGCTCACCTGGCCAAGGTGTCTGGGAGGTGTGAAAGATGTGAGGCTTTTAATGGCTTACATTTCACTCAAACACAGGAAGATGTCAGAAATGACTGACAGCATTAGAGATAAACAGGATGCTATAAAAACATGATTAAACTGTGCACACACAAGCACTTGGAAGTGCACGATTGCACTTCAGTAATACACACACATGGTACATTTACCCTCTGGAGCCTGGTGGAGGAGAGGAGGTGGAGGACATGGAGGAAGAGAAGAAAGGAGCCTCCCACTCCATACCTGCAGGTATACTCCCCTTCATCTCCTCATCTCATCCCCCCCTCTCTCTCTCTGCCTCGTGGCTGTTAGCTGTTGTCGTTCTGCCAGTCTTATTAGAAAGGAACAGAAAGAGGATAAGTAATATAATACATGAAAGTTAATACAGGTGTAGGTCATAGTAGTTTATCATGTGTCTGTCATGTTGAACAGGGGCTGCTGAAGAAAAAAAAAATCCTGCAATAAAAGTTTCATTTCATTTTGTTGAAAGAAAACCTTTAAGTCATATACAGCATGTATGCCTCTTTCACAATGTACAGCCGTAAGATAGGTTACAAAACTACCACTGTACGTAATCAAAAGGTAATGTTAGCTAGGAAGTGGTTGAATGCTAACATTAGCAAATGGGCTATGAAATATGTTGTTTTAGCTAGAAATTTGCACTGCTGTTCCTCCATATTTCACTATCCATCATCTTTCAGCTGTGGATCAATCAGGAAGCGGTGAAGTTATAACAATTTGTCAGATTCCCCTTCATTTGTAGGAGTTATAATCTGGAACACAGCAACATACCATTATCCCTGCATTCGAGCTTCCCACCCTGAGTCAGAGAAAAATGGTCACTGGGTGAATATGGTCAATGCTATGCTATAAAACCTGTATGATAGATTGACTACTTGCCCCATGTGGCTTCTCACAGATGTTGAACCTCTCCAAATCTCAGCAGTTAACAAAACTATCATTACTGATAAAAATGACGTCCAAAACTGCAAAAATAAGATACAAATTATCATGACATCACAAGTCTGATGTTGCAGAAACTGTGACAGAGCACTGGGAGTGATTCTCCAGACATACAGTATATGGAGCAAATTATGAATCAGAAAATGACTGATTCAGATGGTTATTCAGATTTATTGGGACTGTTGGGACTGGTGACCCAATATGTCTATAAATGTGACATCTGGATTCAATGTTGAAACAAAAAGAGGGACTTCAATAGCCAGCTACTTGTTTTATCACCCAAGGGAACAGTGGTTCAAAACTGAGGCAGATGACTGTGTGTATGGGACAAAAGCAGAGAGCAGCAAAGGGAAAGTGAAGGAGAAAAAGAAAGAAACTGTTGGAGGTAGAGAAAGGTGAGAGGAGCGGAGAGTCATCTGTGGTTCCCATGGTCCAGAGAATGAGCTGCTTGTGCTCACATGGTTGAATGTGCGTATGCGTGTCCATGTGTGTGCGTGTGTGTGTCATTAGAGTCCCCCAGAGCGCTGAGACCAAAGGGGTCTCACCGTGACACCTATTATCCCCCCGAAACATGACACACCACCAGGGAGAGAGACAGAACGAAAGAAGGGGGGCGGAGCCCACGTTTCACTTGTCTCTCCCTCCGTTTGAGTCACTGTGTCTGCACATGTGTGTGAGTGTGACCGTTTCTGCCTTTACCAGCATCTGCTGTGTGTGTTAATGTGCACACACACCGTCTAAAACTGAGACTGCACTGTAGTTTGAGTTTACGTCTGTGCATATGAACTCCCCGTGTGCATATTTCTGTGGTCGGAGGTGAAATGTAGCAGATCGCTGCGCTGTGCCAGGTGTTTGCCTTGGCCACACTTCTGAGGCCCTGACACACATTTTACAGAGTCCACAGGGAAATAGTGTAAGAGTTTGGGGGGTTGTGTGTTTCATATGAGGAGTGAGAACAGTTTAAAGGAAGGGAAAAGGCTCTGAACTCTTTTTTCTTGTGCTTCACTCTCACAATATTGTCCTAAAGGTCATAAAATTGATTTTTGGATTCATTATTTTCCTTATTCACTCATGACCCAATCACTTGTAAGTATGCCCAGTTTCACTTTGACATATGAACTAAGATTTTACCATGCACAGGGGGCTATATGTTGTTTACACATTAAGGACTGCATTGGAAATTAAAGTGTGTGTGTGTTTTTTCCATTTTCTGTGTTATTGATTTTAAGGTTCACCTATTCACATAGCATATTTAAGCTTTAATTCATTCAAATGAATAACATATGCCCTGCGTATGCGTTGGCATAGTATACACAGTCAAACGGCATTGTACACCTGTCAATGTTCCGCTTGTCTGTGGTGCCTCAGTTAGGTAGTAAGCTAGCAGGTGAGTCTGCAGGTTTGTTGTCGTTGAAGAGTTAGACAACTGCCGTTTGTGAAGTTGACTAACAGCCTTGTCTTTGTTTGTGAACCTGAAACATGTCCACACACGTCTTCTCAGATGTGTTGGCGTCGGTAAACTACAACAAACGGCCTAATGCGCTTGTAGACTGTACATTTTGAACAGATTATTACAGCTCGAGTATTAACTTTTCACCCCATGTTCGAACAAATGTTTGGATTTTGAATAAAAAGTGACAGCCCTAAAAGTAGCTCACCAGCAACTTTTCATTCCAGAAACTGTGACTGTTATTAATCCGGTAAATCAACAGACCTTGCTTTGACCTGCTTTCATTGGAACTACTTTCTATTAAAGAAATAGTCCCTATAAACATTTTTGACAGCGTGCTCCCGAGGGCTACGTAAGAAAACATGTTTTGTTTTGTCATTTGGGATCAGTAACGTGGAAACCATTTACTTACGTGTTCGATTACCACATACGTGATTTATCGTGCCGCCTCATCTATAAATGCTTCTGCCTTGCATCTGATTGACTCCGTGCCCTTTGTGACACATGCACAGAATCCAAACACCAGTAACCAGAGCACGCTGCGTGCACGGCAGGAGCAATTCAATAACCCAGTTTGCTTAATCGAGTTATGTTTACTGTCATGAAGCAAGTCAGATAACTTGATTAAGGTGTTTTACATGGCATTAACCAGTGTAGTTACAGTAAGCAGAGCATTTCCCTGTTAGTATCAGATACATGTCTGAATGTAGAGCTGGTTGTTTTTGGTTTGCAGCAGGTTTTGAGGTCAGTTGGAGAGGATGTTGAGGATGGAGGAGTATTACTTTCACAGCATTTTGGGGCTGGAAAACACCAACTGGAGGTGGAGGTGGAGGGTGCTGGAAGGTTGCTTGGGGACATTTCCCCCCAAGTGGGTGTTATTGGGCAGGGTGGGTGTACGTTTGATATAAGTGGTGGCTGTTTGGAGGGGGTGGACTTGAGACATTTTAAACCCTGGCTCGTCTCTTTCTATAGGCCTTATCAGGTTTCCAAAAGGCTGCCAGCAGTGAAGCAATACAGAGCCAAAAAGTCAGAGGGGTGTAGAGTGGTTGCAGGGGTATGAGTAAAGGGGGGTAGAGCGGGTCTGGAGGGGAGAGAGGGGATGAGAAGAATGGGGAAGGAAAGAAACAGGCATGGGGAGTAGGAGGGGTGAGAGCGAAGGTGGCAGAGGAAAATAAGCGAAGGAGGAGGAATTATAAATAAATGGAGTAAAGGTGAGGTAGAAAAAAGAGGAGGAAAGGGTTCAAGAGGAAGATGAAGAGGAGATAAAGGGAGGAAGCCGAGGGGGAAAGGCAAGGAAGAAGGAAAGAAAAAGAAAAAATTGGGGCCCATGTCTGAAAGTCAAAGTAACCCCCGTCTTTCTGTCTCTTTGTCTTTTCCTCTTTCTTTCTCTGGGAGCCGTCAAAATAATGGATTGTCACGCTAAATGGCCGGATACAAGAGGGCAAGGGGGTTGCCTGGGCGGGGGAGCTGGGAAGGAGGGGGTAATTGTAGGAGGCAGGGGGGATGAGGAGGGCAGTTTTGGATAGACAGGGGGGCGGACAGACTGACGAGTCGGGGACGCTTCCAAGTCAATTTATTCCCTATTATTAAGGAGTGCTGCCAAAAACAACATGAATGACTGATTATCATTCTGATTCTTAGATCAGGGTTTCATCAGTTGTTTCTCTCTGTCCAGCTCTGTGTTCCTTCTGGTTTTGTTGAGATGACTTTTAGAAACACAGCGGTGCACCACAGAAACCTCGCGCTGACTTTTCAGGATTTGGGAAAAACAGGTTTGTTTTCCGATTGACGGCAATGCATTTTTTGATATTTGACAATGCACATTCAGTGGTTTGGCTCAGCCCCCGGGTCATGCAACACTCTCATTATGCCCCAGTGTTACAGTTAAAGGAAACAGCATAAATGGAGACGCAAGGTTTTGTTTTTTTGCAAAACACCAAGACAGCCTTTGGTTTCTATCAAACTTTTGGACAGCCGCTTTGTTCTTATGAATATAATTTGGCAGCCTTGTGTCATATTTTTGAGCGTGTAAAAATGTGTTTTGGCTGTTGCAGTATTTTGAGCAGATTTTTCCTGGCCCCAGCAGTACGCTGTTCATTTTGTGGATTTATAAAGCTTCTGGGTAAGATTGGCCTTAGGGTAAAATAGTGACAAGCTACACAAGACATGGTCTCCCCATTAGGAGCAAACGAATAGACAATCTGTCTCCAGCACATGAACTACTCGACTGTCTCTTCCGTGCACATTTCTATTTATTTTAATAAAGTGTTTTCTTATCTGTTAGATTTCACACTGCCAGTTAGTTCACATGTTTGGCTCTATGGGAACTTCTGTTTGCCAAGCAGAGCCCCCCTGCCCATGATATGAACATGTGGTTATAAAAAATGCACTGTTTAAAAAAACTTTCTCTACTAGTGGACATTTTTGAACAATGCTCTCCTCCAAAAAGCCAGAACACCAAGACAACACATCACAACAAAAACACCATGTCAAAAAAGCTGGTGTTTTGTACTACGATGTTTTCGAGGGTGTTTTTCTAGTCAATTATGCATGTGTTTGTGAATCAAGATCCAATTTAATGCAGACCCAGCAGCTGTATGTGGACCATGCTAAAAAAAAATGGCTCACGCTTGTTTATTTCTCCCCCTCTGTCTCCCGAGCAAGCCTTCGAATCAATGAGGCCTTTTGATGTATATTTGATGTATCTCAATATCCAAACGTCAAGACATCTCTATTGTTATTCCATCTGACAATCCAGGATCAATAGCTGACAGCAAATTGATGGCCTGGAGGAGAAAGAGGAAGGAGAGTGTGTGAGAGAGAGTGTGGTGAGCAGGAGACGGAGAAATTCACAAACAAAAGACAAAAGGGATACTACGGGAGATTACAGCAAAAATATAAAACCTAAATAAATTGTGTATGTGTGTGCACTGCAGCAGTCTGTCTGTAAGAAGAAATAAAGAGGTTTTTGGCCAACCTGAGCCAAGCGAGGCCAATAGAGACATTAGCCTCGTAATCACTCAACATTTGATTTGGTGGAAAGGTATGCAGTTCATATTTTTCATTTCCCCAACTTCCCCTCACACATGCAAAGAATGAAAACAAAGGGGGGAAAGGAGGGACAATACAGTAATGCAGAGACAGATGTAGTAATGGAGATAGCACATATAAAATATAATATGAGTATGAGCAGTCTTAAAACATTTAAGTAGTACAAACTCTTGTTGGAGATGCGACTTTTGTCTATAACTAATACTATTATGTATCAAATTTAGCAGGTATATGCATGTTTTTTTATGTAAACCCAGTAAAATAAACAAGAATTAGTGGCAGATCATGTCCACCTGAATGTCATGTTTCCCGTCACATTTATGCAAAATGGACCCAAACACAAGACACACAGAGGCAAATCCAGAACACGGGGAACACACAAGGACTGGGCACAGTAGCACAGGAGACACGAGAACAGACAAACCAACAAAGAGTGAGGGAACAACACAGGCTTAAATACGAACTAAACTAATGAGGGGGTGAGGTGCAGGTAGAGAGACACTTGCAACAGGGCAGTTCTAACGAGGCTGATGTGAAAGAGGTGTGGGGGGGAAAGGAGACTGGGGAGGAGTACAGAAAACAGAAACACTACAGGAAGTAGAAAGTGAGAAGACACAAGAGGATATAACACAAAATATAACACAAAATAACTAACAAAAACAAAAGCTTTTTTCCCTTTTATTCAAAAGGAATGATAAATTACATCTAAACACATTCACTGCGATCTAAAGATGCAATGTCGAATATTTAGTTTCTACCTTTTGACTTGTTCATGTTCACAGATGTGGATGGAAATGTCTCGCAGGAGCAAGAAAGATTCTGATTTAAAGGATGCAAAAATTGTAGATATTCCCCTCTCTCTCATTATAAATTCTCTGTTTCGATCACAATCTTCCTCCCCATCCTCGAGGCTTCTGATTTCCCCCTGCTCGGTTTGCATACAACATGCTTTCGATTTACACCCAGTCCCCTGTGAATGTGTGTGTGTGCACTGTTTGTTTTTTCCTCAGGCCTCGGTGTTAATGCATGCATGTTTGGGTACATTGGGCCATGTGGATATGCATGTTTCTCAGCTATTTTCTGGGTTGTGAAACAGGAAGGTGAGCCCAACTACGTCCCATGGTGACATGCTTTAACAATGTCTATTCTGCTTCCAGAGATTTGTCTCACTGGAACTGTTGGGAGAGGCAGCCAAGCATGCGTTGCATCCCCCCTGATGCTCTGTTCTGTTCTGAGAAAGATGAGATGCTGCAATACCTTGATAATGGATTGATGGCGCCTGTGGGCCTCTCAGCGTTTTGAAATGCAACCAAACAAGGTCTCTGTGCAGAGTTTCAAACAACGATACTCCCTTTGTTCTGGGCATTTATTCAAACGAGCATCGACTTTTCTGTGTAACAGCTCCAAAGAAGACCAAAGTCGTCATCAAAGAAAGGTTAACTCTGACAAACACCATTTTTGGTTGAAATCCTCTGCAGAGCAACCCACAGAGGGAGCATCAATCTAATGAGAGCTTTCTCTTATCTTCCTCATTACAGTGGATCTTATATCTGGTGGAACACCTGTTGACTTGACGCTTTGCATAATTTACTGCTGTTTGCTGTGCACTGATTAGGAATCTACCATCAACAGCGTCATTTTAAGCAGGGACTGCCAGCACAAAAAAGATTCCCAAGATTGCACTTAAAACTAATTTATAGTTTTTATTTCACCAATCCTCCCATGTGTAAGTCAGTGACAGCATGGTGTACTCAGAGGTCAGGGGGCCTGTGTGAAGAATCTGTTAGAAGAATTTTTTACTTTAAATTTTTTATTACAGTCTCACATTTTTATATATATTTTTGGAGTGCTTTTGAGTATTGCCATGGCAACTGACTTGAAGGATAGATGCGTTCAGGAAATGAGGGGAAAAAAGATGCCATGGAGCAGCGTGTTAACATTAAAGGATTTATCCTCTGTGCAGTGGCCGTCTTAGGACATCTTAGAATCAGCTTGTCAGGCTTAGCTATATATGTAAATATACTTGACTAGTTAAACTTTACTTTGTGGACCTCAGCTGTGCTTTTGTAACATGCTGAATTTGGCATGTTCACATACTTACAGTTGGCATGTTGGTGCATGTTATCAAGTATTTGGATATTGGATTGAGCAGGAGGGAGTTCAATTTCTTTTTTTCTCCATATCAGTTTAGAGACCCAGTTGTTTTTCAAATAAGTTTTGGTCTTATATGGTTGGAGAGCGTGTGGACACCCAGATTCACAACAGATTCTGCTCTGATCTGGAGCTGTTTAGCGAAGGGAGGAAAGCTCTGAGATTACATTTTAACATTTTAAGTGGATTTATAATCTCTGCTGTTTATCAACCTGACTGCAGCAGTGATCCGCAGATGTGACCTCCATTGTCTGGTGTTTATATACTATGATGCTGACTGCAGACTGCAGGTGGAGGGGAAATTTTCAGGGGAAAGAGAAGAGAGAGAACTAGAGTCTCTGGTGAGTGCTGTGCTACACTGAGGAATGAAAACACCTGTAGACGCAATTGCAAAGTTTAAATTGGCTGACTGTTTTGTGCTTTTGTGGAACAGCGTGCAATGTCCAGTAAGTTTCAGTAGCCAAAAGACCTAATTCGAATTTTTAATTCAGAAAGATCTATCTTTTCTAGTGTGGGAACTTGTTGACATAAAACTGGTCACAAAACCTGACGGGTTTTTCTGCAGGAAAAGACGAATCATTTTTATAACGAGAAGCCTTGCCGGCTGGGTGGTTTTCTTTCACTATGATTGGTGTCCCGCATGGTGAGTCATTTCCCATCTACACGTGTGCTGCTTTATAGGCTAATTAAATACTTTCGGGCCTTCTTTAAGCTCTGCACTGAATGAGTCGTTGCCTTACAAGGATTGCTGAAGTCATAATTCCGAGAAACCAAACACAGAGCAGGACATCTCTCTCCACAACATCTTCTCCTGCTCCTTGTAAACCTGTTCCCCTTGCAAACTTGCCATACAGTACCACACCTTGTTAAAAAGCCACCGGCAGCGGGATGAACAATGATGATCAGATTTATGCTCTATGTTACTGCTTCTCAAAGTGTTTGTGTGTGTGTGTGTGTGTGTGTGTGTGTTTGTGCGTGCACGCTTGCAGATATGCATGTGTGCAGTATGCAGTGAGCCAGCTCTCAGAATCTGATCTGAGACTAGAATTTATTGTTTTGACAACCTAAGAATTTAAACCACGATCACACCTCGCATGAGTGCACACACACACTGTCCCTGCACTCATTTGTGTGCATGTGCATGAACACATTCACACAGCAAATGCAAGCGGTGCCAAACAAAGGTACGGCTGCTAATGCATTAGTGCAGTCATGCAAACACAGGCTTGCACATTACAAACAAGTGTGGGTCCCCCGTCATTCTGCAGGGCTAACACTCTCCCTTGGACACACACACACACACATACACACACACATCAAGAGGGAGAGTTTGTGCCCGTCCCGTCCTCTCTGGTCTATTTCTGAGGCGACGAGAAAATGATCAAAGCTATGTGACCAGACTCCAGGAATGACCTTCTAACTGTCTCAGGTGTCTCTTATTACACACACGCAAATACACACACCTTCATTTACACAGTCAAACTCTTACACACACAAGCCCACACACACACAGATCTTTTCTTTGCAGGGGGAAACATACTCACAAAAATGTCTCAACACTCACAAAAATGTATGTACAACATCTCTGCCTTGTATTTCAGCCAAATTGGTGTCTGTACACCCCGTCCCTCCTCAAAGCCCTCACCACGTCTGGGGTGTAGATAAATTTAAGCTGAGGTTGCTGTAGGGACCTGTTGGTGTCAAGTATCCAAAGCTTGCACAGCATGTCAGCCATATTTCTTCACATCTTTTCGCGGTTTCAGTTGTGTCCACTTCATCTGGAGCCGTTTGGTCCGAGCGCACACAGAAAATACTGAAACTTTTTTTTCCGATTGCCCCATCTCTTCCACACTGTTTTCTCTGTTTGCAGCTGTTGATGTGCAGACTATATACTGCTGTGTGCAGAAAATAATTGGATAAATGTCACACAGCTGTTGCAACAGCCATTGCCAAAGGTGAGAGGTTCCTTGAATCCACAAAAGTAGCTAAGTGAGGCTACTGATTTTTCATCTGAAAAGATTCAATAAAATTATACTTGTTGATTTGATTATAAAAGCAGCTACAAGGAACTAAGGAATTATTTTTTTGTTGTTGATTCTGGCGGCCCCTGTGGACAACAGCAGTATGAGCACCACCAGCTTGTGTCCTCAAGAACTTTTGCATACATTTGTTTCGAGTGATAGGAAGATGCAACATATTTTTAATTCTATTGTTCTTCTTTAGGGATGCATGAGGTAAGGTTTCAGTTCATGGCTATATAAGAAATAAAGTAAACTTTATTTTTGTGGCCTGCCGTACCACAGGACTACAGAGCAGCTTCTTTCCTCAGTTTGTGAGGCACCTCAATTCATCCTCAGCACTCTTGCTTTAACTCATTTTAACTAAATTATGTATACTATAAAATAATAGGTTTGTAAAAACACAGAAAATCATGTCAGTTTTATGTTACGACAGCAAAATACAATTGTTGTGTCCAGCATAACTCTGTAACTCTTATTGCAATGATGTATTTTTGTCATGTAGAGAGAACACAGATTTTTTGTTTCCTTGAACAAGAAAGTGACAACATGCCATGTGTAAATCAAACAATTTAGTATACATTTTGACTTTATTTGTAGTTCACTTAAATATTAAAATATATGCTAAGTGCACAAGGTATGTGTTAATTGGGCTATGTTGGCTTTAAAAAAAATTGTAAAATAAACTCAAATCAAAAATACTACTACTATAACCAGTTAAAAGTTCCTTGTAGTACATATAACAATTCAAAACATATAATGTCCTGACCCTGACACACTGGAGGAAGGAAACAGACACCCACATTTGACAGGGCTTTAGTTATGGCCCGTTATTGTACACTGGAGTAATTAAATTCTCCCATTATCGCTGTCTGGTCTCAAATAAACCACACAAACTGGCTCCCTTACTCATGTAAATAAAGACAAAAGCACAACCCTTCAGTTCATGGCCATGCAGTTATCTTTAGTGCAACAGAAAATGTCGCAGCAACCAAATAAGGTCAGAGCAGCGGAATCTTCACAGTAGTAGGCTGTAAAAATGTGAACCCCCGTGCTTGGGAAAAGTCCTGTCGAACAGCAGCAAGACATAAGATGTAGCAGGGAACGAACATCGTGAATGTATATTATGATGTCACTTACAGTCTTTCACAACACACATTACAAATACTTTTGACGGTCTTTGATGTTGAGCCTCTGCGGAAACATGAAGCTGCCAGCCGTCTGCAGCCAACTGGGCATCTTACCACCGATCCCTCTCACCGGCCTCTGTTCTTCTTCTCGTTGGCTCCCCTCATACGATCCTCCCACGGGACAGTCGGCTTCACTGTGATCACCTGTCTGAGTGTTTCAAGCGGCACAACAATGTCTACTGTACAGTTTGATTGATAGATGGATAGAAACTGTGTATAAAGTTTACTCCGAGTGTGTGTGTGTGTGTGTGTGTGCGTGCGTGTGTGTGCAAAAGTAAAGGTCACATCTTAAGCAGTTCTATAAATATTCAAAGGAGATGTGACTCGACTCTACTCAACGTCTGCTCAGATTTCGCTCATCCACTTTCACACACACACACACGCACACACAGCTTTAGATACCAGGTCACAGCCTAGTTGAAAAGGCCTTGGCCAAGAAAAAGGCCTTTGGTGTATCACCATTACAGAGAGGTGTTAATAGTTCTATTGGGCTCCGAGCCAGCAAACGTCCCTCCCTCCCAATTTTTTTTCAAGCTGTTTCAAGTCTCTGCTGATGGTTTTTGGCTCAACCAAACCGGGACCACCGGCAATGTTTTCATCCTCTGACCAAGAGAAATATTGCCGTTGATGCACACTCATAAAGTCCACCTTGGTTTCCAACAGCTTCATAAACCTGCCACTATAACATTAAAGAACAGAAAGCAATAATACTGGATAGATAGATAGATAGATAGATAGATAGATAGATAGATAGATAGATAGATAGATAGATAGATAGATGCCCCTTGCCCATGTCTTTATTTATCCTCCTCCCTTCTTCCCTCTGGTGTGTTTTCTCCCTATCTCAGGCCTCGGGTCAAGGGTCAGAAAGCACCAAGGTGATAAATGCTTCCAGGTCACCTCTCCTGTCACTGGGGGTCAGGGAGAGGCTTTCTGCAGAGACAGCAACAACGTGATCACTCAGCTGAAGCAGCACAGCTGAACCCCCTGACCTGCTCCGTCCTTCTCGTGTCTCTGCTCCATCAGCCTCATTCTACAAAAGGTGTCTATTACAATTTACACAAAAGGGGAACACAACACCAAAATTCAAAGCGAGAAACTTTAGTCAATAACTAAATCTAAGTGATGCTTTTTGATGATGCTGATTGTTGTTTCGACATCACTAATGTTAAAAGACAGCAGGAAAACATGACTTTATTCTCAGTGATTCATCATTAGTTGTCAGACATTCAAAATGCAAAATTATTTCTATCACCATTTAGACTAATTGTGTATTGTCATCAATCCAGCATCCTGAGCAAAATACTGAAATTTACAACCCAATGTGCTCGTGGTCTGTTTAGGTTAAGGCACAAAAACCACTTGGTTAGTGTTAGGAAAAGATTGTGTTTTTGCTTAAAGGTCCACTTTCCCAAGTTTCCCAACTTCAAATACTGACACTTTGAGGTTGTTGGTTGGGTCTGTTGCCATCCCAAAGTGTCAGTATTGACAAGTTGGGAATGAGACTTAAAGTCCAAATTTCTTACAAAGTGGACCTTTTATAGACTTACCCAGTTTTGTCATCACAAACACAGCTGTAATGAAACACTTGACAGCCATCAAGTATGTTGATATAAGTATAAAACGTAAAATTTTAACATATCTGTGGTTTGCAGAAACATACTACGCCAGCATTTTATCCTGGGACTGGGCTGCCAATGTGTAGCTCAGGACAAAACACACAAAAAATTTAAAAAGAATAAATGTAGGTGTAATTCATGCTGGGATTTCCACTTTATTCTGCACGGTTACACCACACACACACACACACACACACACACACACACACACACACTTATGACAGTGAAACGCCTGGTGTTATTTTGAGAACGTTAACAGCCCAGTCTCCCTCATGCTGATCAGCTCCGCTCTCCCGCTGTGAATCGATGCCTTGTGCTCCGGCTCCTCGCACTAAAACTAATCTAGTTGACTTTCATAACTAGTATAATCTGATTATAAATCCCCTGGTATGGACTGCACACAGAACAGTGTGGCAGAGGTCACACGCCTCTCGCTGAGAAACGCCACAGGGCCGTGTCCCGAATGAAAAGGTTCTCCATTAAAGCAGGAGATTATACACCCTGCTGCGTCACTGGAAAACAGAACAGTCCACTCAGATTGTTCATAATTATTAGGTCTGCTTTCTTTGCCTTGACTCCTAATGTGCCTATAAAGACTTTCATTCTTCACATGCTTAATTACATCTGGAAACAAAACTGCGATCTGTAGTTCAGAGAGTCCAGTTTCTATAAGTGTTTCTATCCTTTAAGATGTTTGTTTTTAATCTCACGATAGATTTTAAAGGTGCAATATGTAACAATTTCAGTGGAGAACATTCAAAAATTGACTAAAATCATCAACAGAACAATAGGCTCCTGTGCTAACATTATAGAAACTTCCGAACTCCCAATCCAGACCACTAGATGCACAGCTAACCAGGCTAACTAGCTAACGGCAGCTACAGTTAGCTGTTGCTCTGGTGATGTGCTGATTAGGCCAGATATAAAGTTGGTTTGCTACCGACAATGATATATGATATGAAATCTGAGGCACCCCTTAATGTTAAAGGTTTTTAAAAAAATGATTTAAAAGACGTAATGGGCCTAACAAAATTTGGGTTTTTAACGTGAACAAACCAATGTAAACAGGGCTTTTTAGTGTTTTTCTATGGAGTCCATTGGTTTTTACTATTTCTTTGATACAATTACCCCATTCCAAACCTTTGCCCAAACACACTAAAACATACTGCTCTCTGCTCTGATTTTTGTATATTCAGTGGTCAGTTTTAGCGTTAAGATTTCCTAATAGTAGCTCTATCTCATGTTGAACTTAAGCGCCTCATATCCTTTTCCAGTACCTCAAATTGACTAATGTTTATGTTTAAACCCAGTCTGACATGTGGTGTGTTTCTTCTGCAGCCACCACAGAGGAAAGTCCTCCCTGGTTTGTTTGGGTTAGACAGCAGAGGAATGAGGGAGGGAGGACAGAGGGATGGAGAGAAGTGGGAGGTGAGGGGATGATGACAGGGGAATCGGGGGGGTGAGTGAGTCTGGACAATGCGCTCTGAATTTTAAAAAGGGGATAGAAAAAGGTGAGGGAGAAGGAGGAGGTTCGAAGGAGAGAACGGTGGCGGAGGGAGAGGAAGGGGAGCTCGTGAGAGGGAGGGGGGTGACGGGGCAGAGGGGAGGATAATTGGAGGGAGGAGAAGAGCGGAAGGGAAATGACGGAAGAGGGAACAGAAGGAAAGTGAGGAGAAGGAGTGAATGTGTGCAATGAGGGAATAAAAGAATGAAGGAGAGAAAGAAAAGAGGTGGGGAGAAGGGAAAAGAGGGGAGGAGGAGGAGGAGGAGGGCAGGGACCTTGGGGGTTACATTCCTGAAGTGCAACCAGCCTGGTGCTGCTCTGCTGCCCAATGTAAACACAGGGCAGAGAGGTGGACTGACAGCCTGTCACTGTGACTCATGGGAGCGAGAGAAAGCAAGCGAGGAAGAGAGGTGGAGGTGTGCTCAGAAAGAATGAAATGTGTGAAGAGGGAGAAAGAAAGATATAAAGAAGAGGAAGAGGAAGAAGTTATTGAAACAGTCTGAGACAGTGGTGGAATGTAAATAAGTACATTTACTCAAGTGCGGTACTTAAGTACAAATTTGAGGTACTTTACTTGAGTATTTTCCTTTCATGCTACTTTATAAGTCTACTCCACTACATCTCAGCGGCAACTCAAATGGCAGACAGTAGAGCGCGTACCACCGCCAAGGCCCAACAATCCCCTTTCAATCAGTCGAGCCTAATCCAATATCAAACTCAATAAAACTCAAACCACTCATAACTACTTAACAGTAATTTAAGATCATCAGATCTAGGATCTGCATCAAAATGTACTCATAGACACCAACAACCTAAATACACTTGATTTTTTCATCAAGATTGCTGTATTATTCTTATCTATGTTATAAAACTGTATGTTTTGTTATAAATGACAATACTCCAAACAAGCAGAGGGCAGTATATCACACGAGTAACTGCTACGTGTTGCTAACTAGCTGCAATTAGCAAGACAAAAGGCAGTGTTACCAAACACTGCCTCAGACGGTATTAAAAGACGGCCTTGGCCTAGATTTTAACATGCTGCTCCTGCATTTTAATACTTTAAATACAATTTGATGATTATACTTTTTTTTGTTGTTTTGATTGCACAACTACATACATAACAGAGTATTTTCACAGTGTGGTAATTTCGCTTTAGTAAAAGATCTTAGTACTCCCCCCCACTGATGGACTCAACAGCTTCATGTGAGAAAATGGCCTTACATCTCCTGTCCTTGGTACCTCACCTCACCCTTCTCTTCCACTTCAACAAACCTTCTACTGGCAAACCTACATACTGAGGTCAGAGGGAGACATCTTGTATCCCTGTTCTCATTGCTCTGATTGTACATTGTGTGCTGAATGTATAAACACTGTTTTATTCCCTGGGCAGGCAGAAAGGAAGTTTTTGAGCTCTTTGCAGTTAGCTGACGGATGTGATCAGACTCATGGATGTGGTACTTCACAGCAATATTCTGATGTTAGGGTATACACAACACCAATCAGCCATGACAGTGGTATTGACGCAGTAGTGCTAGTACTACATCTAGTGGCAATAAAACTGTATTGCAACTGAAAAAATATGGTGGGTAAAGCTCTTTCTAGAGGGAGTGTAGCCTTTTCTGTGACTAAAATCCTCAGCTGAGCCTCTTAAAACATTTAAATTGTATGAATACAATCTACTGCAGCAGTTCAAATTGTATATTCTGACCATATATTAAAGTGAGTGGAAAATTTGTATAATTCTTCCCATGACACAATAAAAATTAAAGTACTCAAGTTTGATTAGTGAATGCACATTTCACAAACAGAAAAATGAGAGACGGACAGGAAGTTATGTGAAGTAACAAGCTAGAACAAGTTTGAGGAGTGTTTTGTACAGATTTAGGAAATGAAAGCAGCCGTTTGAGTTTCTTTTGTAATTCAGAGGAAGGAGGAATAACAGAGGTCTCCTTACCCACAATCATGTAAACAGGGTGAACAATGTACAGTTTGATATTGAGAGAGAACATACAATGAAATAAATATGGGGCAATGCAGTATACAAAAATTCAACATGAGAACAGTCACCAGAGAAAAGACCAAAATATGAATACAGATGTTAACAGCAATTTAATTTAAAAAGAGGAAAAACACATGTTCCTTCATACTCAACATTGCACTTTACAGGGGAATACTGGGATCTATAACTGGAACAGCAAAATGTAGAGAACAAATTTAGGCTTGAACAGGATTTCGTATTTTCACAGCTTCCACTTCTGTTCGTTTGACTAAATAAAGACTAAAACACTGGACACAAATTAGGGAAATAACGTACCTTTCGATCACTTTAAAACTAACCATGACAGTTCTATATGTGACTTGTAATGAAAATTTTAAAAATTCCATAAGGCCAAACATTAAAGACCGAAGGCTATTGTAGACCGATATATACCAAGATCCCCTTCACCAACCCCCCGCCCCTCCCCCACCGTTAAAAATTCCAGAATATATGAATATGAAAATATTTTTCAATTTCCCGAGTTTCACCCCTGGACACAAGATGTCTCCTTCTTTGCTGTAAAGTCCACTTTCAGTACAGTATATGTGCACCGGAGGCTTCAAGTTTCCACATCACACTTGTGAATGCCTAATATAGGACCAGGAATTTACACAATGAGCAAAGAATGTAAAAACAGCCTTCTAGTGTCAAATAACATACATCGTTCTACACAGTGGATCTCAAACATTCAACTGTAGGAACAAGAAGAAAAACACATTTTTGACACAAGGGGGACTTTGGGAAAATGCATAAAGTGCAACAACAAAAATATACTGTATTTAAAAATGACAAAACAAAGTCCAAAAGTGACATTTTCACAGATTGCATAGAAAAAGGGAAGCACCTGGGAAAGGAATTGTTGACCGGTGGAATGTCATGACACCTTATCTTGACGATTAGTAGCCAGGAGGCTAAACTACAGCAGCAACACACAATAAATATCCCACAAGAAAAAAATGTGGAAAAGAAGCCAATTGTCAGTGTAACAGTTATAAAAATACAAAAAATAAATTAACTTCAATACATTGACAACAATAAAGGAGGTCAATTCCAGACCTGGATAAATTAAAGCATCAAATTTAAGCCTCTCTCTCAAGCAATTTGTGAAGACAATAGCCACCTCTCCGCAAACTTAATACCCTCCATCTCAAAAAGCTATTGTTGTCGTCTTTCATGGCTTGGTCAAGTGTGCCTGAAGTAAGCCCAAGGGTTTCCCTCTTTCTAGTTGTCCAGTTCGATTTCAAGAACACCTCACATTCACATGGAGTTTACTTCTTTACAACTGTGAGCACCCTGACTTTTCTTCTTTCTTCTTCATTAACATATCTGTCTTCTCCCCACAGAGGTCAGTGTAACACTTAAACATACATGACATCAAACTTTAGGTACTTTTGATTTTACTGCTCACAGTGCTGGTGGGTGTGTCCCTAGGAGACTGTTTTCCTGTACACAACAACAATCTCACCACAGTTCACTGGAAAAGTCCTTTTTTTGAGAAGTAAGGTATTCCCAGTTGACTGACACAGTTTGATCACAAGTAAAATGACACTAGTGATGAATACTTCCTCAAACACTGAGAAGTCAAATGTTGACAGCGAACAGTCACTGACTCCTGCAGTCACTGGCCTTATGTACCTAGTTTATCTGTATGTAGCCAGTCAGTCACTAATGTAATGTACACTTGAGTGACATACAGTTTTAATTCTAGATTATACAATGTATAAAATGATCAGTCCGCGTAGAAATCGGATGATCTTCTTCACCAATGCCAAACTCAAGGTTGCTTGTTGCCTCCGTCGTTTTCTTTGAGTTCTACTACCTCCCTGGAGAAAATAAAAAACAAAGTAGAGAATGGAAAATGGATGGGGTCAGTGTTGACACAACTATAGTGATTGAAAAATGTGAGCCAAGTATATGATGGACATGCACACGTTACACATGCACACACTCCCAGCCTTATCATCTTACATTTTACATTACTTATGAATTAAATCAAAGTATTGTGTCCTTTTAAATGTGGTCAATTGTGTCTAGTAAACGTCCACTTACTCCTCACGTCCGTTTGCTCTCCACTCCTGCTTCACATCTGCTGCTGCTGCTCCTGAAAGCCAACAGAGAAACGGCTGTCAGTTTTTGCTCATTACTGTGGAGTCATTACTCGCATCTTTGTATCGTTTCAGGAATATGCAAGTATGTAGAAAAGCTGCATTGTGACTATATCTGTCCTTACCTTGCTGTCTTTTCTTGTGTTTCCACCACAGCGCTGATGCCACCATAATGGCAAGGACCACTACCGCTACACCGATGATGATGATGGCTGCTATTATCTCAGCACGTTGGACAGGTGGCTCTGGAACCTTGTCTTTACCTTCAGATAAGAACAAATATTTATCAGAGTCAAATATTTATGAACTTGGACAGAGTTTAAGGCTGCTTATAATTTAATAATTTAATGTTATTGTCAAAAATCCCATCAAAAGACCGAAACTGAGAATGTGTTAGTCCTTCTCTCAGTATTTTTACTATCCTGTCTGTGGCCCTAAACCTCAAACAAGGTGTGTTCCCACTGAAGATGTAAATCAACAAATGTAAGATTTACAGTTAATTTTTTGATAGGTTGAATAATTTACTTAAAACAACTGGACGCTGTAGTTGTTAGCACATATTACTCAAACAGAAGTACATTGTGCACTTGTTTGGGACTATTTCTTAGCCATGGATTTATATATATTTGATGCGCTAGTATATGTATGTATATATACATATATATATATACATATATATATATACATATACATATATATATATACATATATATACATATACATATATATATACATATATATATAGACCCTATCCTCCGCCTGAATTTTCTTATTTTCTTAGTGTGTTGCACGTGTAGTTTGTTATGTGTAGCATCCAGTGTGGCAGTCCAGCAAATTGCCATTGCTAGTGTTAGCATTTAAGCTCAAGGCGCCGCCGTGCCTAATTACATCTTCTCAGAGCAGCGGGCTTGTTAAAGTTTTATGGTGTCTTCACAGAAAAAAACTCTAGACTGATGCAGAAGTCCATACATCATTGACAGGATATAAAAGGTTGAGAAAATTTTCCCTCAGACATTCCTGAAAGAGTAGCCATTAAAAATCTGTCGAGGGCTTTCCATTGCCTTTCACTTCCCAAAACTTTCCCAGCGTAAAAATGATTTTGGTACAGAAACCATTAGGACTGGTATTTTTTTATTTTAATACTCACAGACGGGGGTCCTGTCTGATGTGACATTGCCTACTTGGCAACTGATGAAAATCATCTCTCCTTTGGAGCAATTGAAGGATGCAGTGCTGGAGCTGTTAAACATTAAAGTGTCCCGATCCTCCATTTCACTTTTATTCACCCGCCTCCACATCTGAGTCCTAGGTACGTTCCACTCCACACTGGTTCTAGGATAGCCCCCATGCGATGTACATGTCACCAGATAAGTAGATTTGTCTTCACTACTAGCCACTGTGACTTCAGGCTTGCTGTAGGTGGCTGTGGCAGAGAGAGGTACAGAAAAAAGAGCACTGTCATATATCTACAGCATGTCAATTGCCATGATTAGCTTAAGCACAAAGAACCTTTTTTATGATGCCAAGAGATTTCACTCCCAAGGTCCAAGATCAAAATCTCACAGACAACTCATCAAACTGTGGGAATTCTACTGATTTTAGGCCGAATCATAATGCTTCTCCTATAAACATTAACGTTATGAGATGAATAAGTCTGCATGGTGAAGACACGGATGGAAAACAGGTCGAGCTCTGATTTTTTTTTTTTGTGACAGAAAAGGAAAACAGCATCTCCACTTTAACAAGTGTAACTGTTAATTAAATAAATTTTTAAACATTATATTTAACAAACACATACCTGTGACTTTGATGTGTACGTCTTCAAAAGTGTCAGGGTTGTCCTTATCCGTGTACTGGATAATGCACTTATATCTCCCGATATGTGAGATGCTCAGGTTATACATGTGCACTGTTGTGCTGCCCTTATCCACTCTGGTGTTCTCCCACCCCCTGTTGGGTGGTATAGTTTTTGATGCATAGTAGCCATTGACAAATTTGACACCTTGTTGAAAGTAGAAAAAGGTGATGTTCTTCTGTTTGTTACAGGGGCAGTGAATGGTCACATTCCCACCAACCTCCCCTTGGACGTCAATCCGCTTAGTACTTTCTGGAAAAGAAAGGTAAGGGGAAGTAAAGTGTTAGAGCATAATTTAATGCAACATAATGACATTGATTGTAAATGTAATTCTGTTTCATAGGAAGCTTATTTCCTGTAGTCGACTTTGAAAATATTCTGAATAGGTAGCATCTGAGCTGGTAGTATTTTTGTAAAGTATATTATACTAAATAGATGTGGATTGAAAGAACTATTTCAAAGCTGAATGCAGTCAAGCCAAAACATTTATTTGCTATCTTTAAGATTGGACTTGAAATTAACATAACTAATATATGTTGAGTAAACAGTTATTAATTTAGGCTGTAGGTGGGTGTAAAGGTCAGGGGTTTTTCCTGTGAGATCTCCACCAAATGACGTAGTAGACAAATCTCAGTTCCTCTTCAGACTATCTGCCCTTTCTTTTGTATTAAATACATTACTAGAAGTGTCCCCATGTTTTACACGATCCAAAGGTCACTGTATCGAAAGTGGCATTACAATGAGCTAAAGGTTTTACTTTTCATTATCACCTCATGTGTAGGTGTTTTTGGTAACCTCATGAATGCTTTTGCTCTGTTTAGATTTCAATTGCGTTTTTGACTGTCTTTAGCTTGCCAGATGCAGTGTGCTGAAGGAATGAGTCCTAAAACCCAGAAAAACGATAGCATTTTTACATTTCCAGTTCCCCTGTCTCAAAGTCAATGGGTTTTTTTAAATTGGTTTGTGGTTAAATAACACAGGCTTAAAATATTTACATGCTTTGTTCCAAGACATAAAATACATCATTAAATACCCCACAATGGAATTATAAAGGGTATACGTGACTTAAAAACGGCGGTTACTAACAAGTGGCTAAATGAGGCCACAGAGGCTGTCAGGGACATTAAACGTCATCATGCCGAACACGCATATTAAAGTGTGTATAGAATAGTGTAGTAAGATACTTAGAGCCGGATCTACTAAAGGTTTGCGTGTATTAAAACGTGTGCAAACTCCTTGCACACGCAAAAAACTGATTTACTAACAGTGCGCAAAAAGGGTTGCGTCTGTCAAAGGTGCAAAATAGCGCGTCTGCATCCAGTTAGTACGTTTGCAGCAATGAATATGCAATATGGGGCGTTTACACGCAATTGTGCGTGTTCTGGGTGGAGAAAATGTAAATATATTAATTTAGCACACACAAAGTGATTTATCAAACCTGAAAGCAATTTTGCTCATAGAAACTGAGTCTATATTTAACACGTCTCAAAGGGAGGTGCAAACGGTTTGTATGCGTAATTGCGCACACATGGCTGCGGTTATTGTTGCAAGAAGTAGACGCCGAGAAACATTTTTGGGATGAATGAGGAAACTATCATTAGAACATATCGCCTATCCAGCCTTGCCATTTTGGAGCTGTTGGAGGAACTCAGAGAGGATTGCACCTGCTCCTCAACGCTGGTCAGAGGCGTCTCATCCACGGTGCCCCCTGCCTGTTTTATTTGCAGACTTTTTATTATACGCCAGTTTTTCTTGTGTTCTTCTTCTGATGTCTTGGTATCTCCTTTTCACTTCATCCACTGTTCGCCTGTTTTTTCCAACAGCATTAACTTTTTCACCGATTTTCTCCCACACGGCGTTCCTTTGCGCGACCGTCAGATTCCTTTGCTGCAGCTCATTGAAATGTTTATTCGCTTCCTCTACCAACACTTCTAATTCCAAAGGGTCGAATTTCACTTTGCGCTTTCGCTCTCTCAAACTCGCCATGCTGAAAACCATGAAACACGCTAAACCCTCATTTAAATAGGCGTGTCTCCAACGCGTTTGCATCTGTTGTCATTTACGCAATCACTCTTAGTAAATCGCCCGCAAACAGCGGGTCAACCCCACGCGCAAATTTCTAGATTGCGCACGCAGATTAGTACAAGCAATTTGGGATCTTAGTAGATCCGGCCCTTAGTGGTAGTGACTTTATAGTCATGTGACTACATGATGTAGTTTGTTTATGGCAAACATTAGCTCTTTACGTATTTAATTTACACTTAAAAAAATCATAAAAGTTCATCTGTAAAGATTAGCTTGCTGAACAACACATGTAAGTATCATGAACTTACATGTGCCACAGAGCTTTTTTAGGTGAAAATCCCAAATCCAATTGAAAAATCCCATTGGCATTTTGCAGAGGGAACCAGAGCAATGCTAACTTCCGGGTTAGCATACAAAAATATATTGTCCCTGTAGTGCTCTATTCAGCTATTCTCACAGGCTAGTCACTTTATCTGTCTGCTGTTCTGTGGTGAGCAGGTAGCTCAGTGGCTTGTGGTCACTGAGTGTGGTGGGACTGTGATAGTACATTTATGGGCCTTAAATCTCAGGTCTTCAACACAGGGCCCTCAGAGTTTGGTAATTTAACGAGCGAGAGAAAATCTCGTGGTGAGGCTGACGCACTTAACATTAGCCTTGCTTCAACTGCTTCGGGCTTGTTCAAACATGACACTATAGTTAATGTAGGCACAGTTAAATATGCTACAGATTTGTTTTTACAAAATATCCTGCTCCGTCTCACTATCAACTTAGTGGTCCTTGGCCTGAAAAGCGCTGAAGTCACTTGCCTTAAAGGAAAAGTTGGAGAATGGTTTGGTAAATGCGCTTAATCATTCTCTTGCCAAGGGTTAGATGAGATGTTTGATAGTGCTCTCATGTCTATGCTGAGAATGTGTGGTTAAACAGCAGCCGGTTAGCTTAGCTTAGCACAAAGACTCAAAACGGAAAGAATCAACTAGCCTGGCTCCAATTTCCAGGCATAACGCTAAGCTAAGGCAACTGGCAGCTGGTTGTAGCTTCACATATATCGAACGGACAACTGAGTGACATCGATCTTCTTACTAAAGGTATAATTCGTAGAGACCGACTAAGGCCAGTTTGACAACAGGGGATACTGTACAGAGGGGAGTCACAGCAGCTCTAACCAAGAATATGACTTTGGGGATGACAAGACACAGTCTTTATTGTATTTATTCATTATGCTAACAGCTGGCATGCTGTGGGCTATATCTACCAGCAGAAACTACAGGGTTTATCTGTCACCTCTTGCTGGTTCAAAGTGGTATTATGAGACAGGACAGGCCGGCTCGCTGGTTAGCATGCTAACTTCAGCAAACATCTTCACAACACAGTGGGATATGGCATAACATCAACACTGTCGTTTCTTTACTCTCTGTTTATAATGTTAGTTCATTTTTTGAATGTTTGGAACTCAAACTCCGGCCATGTCTTGCAAATTGCTCCCTTTAACTATCGGCATGAAAGAGAGCCTTCCCCCCCCCAAAAAAAAATTTGAACTGTTCCTTTAAAACCAAAACAATAATGCAAACAAACAAAACATTCTGTAGAGTTTAGTAAACTAAATTATTCTCTGTGTATTCATCTCTGCCGGCACACCTATCACATTATGTGGAGCTATCTGATTTATTTGGAGTTTCACCACCGCTGGTTTGTAATACTTTTGGTGTTTTTTTTTTATTCATGTGCAATCAAGCATACTGCTATGACATCACAAACCTTCAGGCGTATAATCTATTTATATAACCAAATACTCTCACTGTAAGATAAGGAGATAAGATAGGTGTGTTATTTATGCACTGATCACTGACGAAACTCACCTGTGACAGTGAAGGCCCACGTCATAGTCAAAACCAGAGCCAGCCATAGGGAAATCCTTTGGCTTCTTGGAAGACAGAGGGAAAATAAAATGTTATCATGGTAACCTTGGTAACACTGGGGCATAACACAGCACAGACAATACAATACTCGCCGTGGCCCTATTCCCGGGAATGCTGTGAGTGTGCGGTTCAATTCACTTCCTCTGTTTTCACACATGTGCCTTATGATCTAATCTGACTGAACTTGCCCTCCACTAACCGTCATTCCCTCTAATGCTGAATTGAAACTGTCCCGCCTCCTCCTTTACAAAAACAAGTACACAGAGTTCATCAGCATGAACAGTGGAAGTTGTTCACAATGTGTTCTTTCCAGATCCATAAGGTTCTTATCAATATTTCCTCCTTTTGTGGACCTCCAAGCTTCTTTTGAAGAGCTTCAGTTTATGACTCTTTACACAGGCAGTAATCACTCCAGTGAGCCTGAAGGTCATACACATATTGTGTATTTGTTAGGTTGACAGCTTTCTGTTAATTAAGTTGGATTACTTCAGTACAAGTACAATTTAAGACTTCATCACAAGAGTGTTTGGATTCTCAGGAGAAAACTGGTGCATATATGAAACCTGTAGGTTTCAATATTTTTTGTTGTTTCCACGCAATCTTTTGTGGTTGACTTACAGTAATCAAGAGGGTGTTTGAATCAGAAACTACTCTTGACAATGACTCTCACATGAAATCAGTACTAACTTCCATTACAAAGCCCCTTAGGTGCCCCACCCATTTAAAACATCAGACGTTGGACTAGAGTTCATGAGGTGTTAATGACGACATCATTGTGTTTAAACATCTGCTGAAGTTCAGACAATTTTAAAATAGTTTATGAGTCACAGCATTGTACTGCATTGTCTGCAGCACACATTTCAAAATCATAATGGCGTATTGGGAAGTGACAGGGTTACTTACAAGAAATGGTGTGGATTACAAGACGATGCCTGTAGAAAAGAAAAACACATTGATCACTTGTTTAAGGACTGTCTTTTCATTTAATCTTTTATATCAGTGCACAGTAGCATTAACCAGACAGGAACCCACTGGAGTGGCAGGTTCATAGTTGAGAGCTCATGCAGAGCTGTGAGGTGCAGTCTGTGATGCTGAAATCATCGATGTGGATCATATTAGACCAATGAGTTATTCGCTCTTATTTAGCAGGTGACTGATTGATTTACCTAATTTTTTCATACAACCTTGTTCCGAAAAAAAAAGTTGGGACGCTGTGTTAAACGTCAGTTAAAACAGAATGCAGTCATTTGCAAACAGTGTTTACTGACAGCAGTTTTACAAGTGTTTCTGAGCCCATGTAGTCATATCCTTTATACAATCGTGTCTTTCAGAAAGAGGAACATCACCCCATCCTCTCTTGTGAGTGACTCAGCCTTTCGAGGATGCCCATTTCATACCCAATCATGATACTCTCACCTGTTACCAATGAACCTGTCTACCTGTGAATGTTCCAAACAGGTGTTTTTGGAGCATTCAACAACTTTCTTGTGTTGTTTTGTTCTGTCCCAACTTGTTTGAAACTTGTTGCTGGCATCAAATTCAGAATAAGCATCAACAAAGTTTACCCAGTGTGGCAGCCGGATTTGTGAGATCACAGGTATGTAATCTCGCATGGCCATCTTGCCAGGCCTTAAGCCATGTAATTGCTGACGAAATAGTGGCGGCAGCTACAGGCGTGGTTTAGATGTGACGACGGCGAGAAGCGACTGTTAGCTTGTAAACAATGGCAAAGAACGGCACTGAAGGCTTTTCTCGATGGACCTTCTTGTGACCAGTTTTGTTAAAGTTAGATTTAACAACTGGCACAGCTGGTAAAACTCTCCTTCTGTTGATCTGATTGGTTGAAGTTAGCCTGTGATAGACAGTTACAGACAGATGATCACCTACCAGGTATTTTTTGAAAGCACCTGACTTTTCCAAACTGTTTCTAGCGGCTCCTTCCTGGATGGATTTGTGAAACAAACCCTTTTATGAAACAAACCATCTGTGTCAGGTTACAGAGAAGTTGGTAAGTTAAAAATTAAGTTAAACTGTCTTTCTAGTGTTTACTGTTATCACACTGTTTAATTTATGTTTTGTTCAGCATCCCATGTTTTTGGAATCAAGGATGAAAATCTAAAACTTTGTCAAGTTTTTCACTTTGTACTTGATTGAAAATGATTATTTAAAACAGTGTGGACAGCATGCAGAGTGTGTGTTTAGTGAAAAGGCAGTACAGCAAACACTCTCTTCAACACACAATCAAAAAAACAATCTTATCTGAAATATCTGACTGCTCCTTCCCAGCCAGTGTTGAGAAGTAAAATGACTTTTGTCATCTGAAAGAAAACATTGAAAAAAAGGTGTTTTCAACGGTCACCAAGCTCAAGGAAAGTCCCTGCAGTGAGCAGTATTACTAAAAAACTGTTGTTGTGCAGAAGGGTGTCGGCTATTACTGTACCTGCTGGGGGAAACTGCCATCACAGTGCCAAACAGTGCCTTCTGAGTCATTTATTATACTGTATGTGGTATATTAGAGATTCTCAAAGTTACTACTTCTATATACATATATATTTAGTTAGTTCATATTTCTGTCTACTGGTGTATAAAAACTCAATTCCCGCAAGGAAAAACACTGATTTCATTAGATGTTGCAAGCCAGCTAGACCTAAAGCGTTTTTTCTGGGAAATTCCCAGGTGGTAAACAACATCTCAGTTGTGTTATTTGTAGAGTATGGTGTTACAGGATAATGGGAAAGGAAGTGTGAATGCTGTCAGTCAAAGTGTATCACACACCTTGTCTTCTGAGACACCTGGTCTCACTTTACGCATACTGTATACATACTACACAGTCTAGAAATTACGTGGGCTACTTTCAGTCCTTCGTTTAGTACTGGAACTTTCTCTTAAAACACAGATTCACAGAAAATAACAAATCAAGTACTTTGCAACAAAAAATAGCCTTTACAGAAAAAGGACTTCCTGGGGAAACACCATGATTAACTTTGAGCAGCCTAACACTCCTCACCAGAAACCACATCAGAGGGAATTCCCAAGGCCATATAATAACAAAAGTACTGTTCAGCTTACGGTGTGTTTAGTTTCATCATGGATCGATTGTGAAAGTAATATTAATAGCTATGGAGTGCAATGGTTTGATCAGTATCAAATGTAGTATTATATAAGTAGTAGTAATATAGTATAATAGATCTACACTGAGTACTACCTTTGTGAAAGCTTGTGTTGATTTTCATTGTCAAGACTGAGACTGAGAGGTGTTGAATCAACTCTACAGCAACTTTCTACAGGTTGTGGTTTGAATGTCTTTTTTTTCAAAGATTTGCAAAGCACTACAGTAGACGCACTGTGATATTGTTTTGAGGAAACAAGTACATGCTTTTAAGTTTAGGCACAACAGATAAGCTACAAAACCACATACCGGTCCCACACACACATCACAGATGTCTTTTTATGTGGGAGCAGCGTGACATATTTACGAGAAAATAGAAAATAGAAAGGAGTGTGAAACTGATGACACTGAGGTGAGAGAGGTGTATTTGTTTGCTACGCAGCTTCTCTCATCACTATCCCTTTCAAGAAGAATAACACACAACCTGACTTTCTATTTCCTTTCACATTTTCATTCATTTTGGACTCTTCACACGCTGAACTGTAAAGTAAGGTCACAACTGTGTCAGGAATGCTGGATAACTGTTCCATAGTCACTTTACATTCCTGGCATATTTGTATCCTGTAACTTTAGTCACTCTGCCACAATATCTTGTAACTAAACCAGTCATGTATGAGATCAGCAAACACATGTATTAACTAAAATTAGCGAGTGTGTAGTAATGTACACTGTCGACACACGCCTCGCTTTCTGTCTTAGTCACAAAAGTTACACAGACAAGGCTGAGTAACCATTCCGGTTCTTTTAATTCAGGGGCATGTATCTGCACATATCTTTCCTACTGTGAGATAGTCCTTCTGATATACACGCAGGTGTTATAGTTTACTTGTGGCTAAAACTTACTTGATAATTTTGTTCACTACTTCTGCTAAAACAACTGTAGGTCGCTCAACAACCAAGCTCATGCCAGATTTAGATTTTGAGAAGCTATGAGCACACACACACACACACACACACACACACAACACACACACACACACATACACACGAACACATGCACACAGCATTTTTCACGCACTGCTGCTTAATGAAGTTATAAGCATTTCATTCAAACAGGAAGCTATGTTCGTACATGACAGACAGCCCTTATTTCTAATGTCAACATGGCAGCAATAAAAGCCTCATTCACTTCAATGAAAATATTACAATGAAACAATAAAACTAATTGTTTTTCAAAGAGACAGGGGAAAGAGCTCTTACCATGTCGACGTCTCCTCTGTGTATCTGAGAGAGGAAGTGAGAGTTCATACAGACAAGCCTTCGGGGGGGTGGAGCTTTATGACGCATATGAGGCTTCTTTTTTTTTTCATCCATTTTTATCGAAACCACATGAGGTCAGCAAACTTGATGTCAACCTGAGCACTAAACACAGTCCTTGTTAGTTGTACCAAACCTGTTGTATCTTTGAATACAACATGATAGTAACAAATGTATTAGTGTATGTACTGGTGTTTGTTTTGCTGAGATTTAAACTGCATGTCTAACTCACTGGTGAGCAACTTAAAAAGGTTTCCAATGAATCGTGTGGGCGCATGGTTATTGCGTGTGCACTCGTGTGTGTGTGTGTGTGTGTGTGTGTGTGCTTTCACTACATTATGTGACGTAAGAAATCAGACAGCTTCACAAACTTCCTTGTTTGCTCACGGATTGAGTTTCATTAGACCATTTGACACATGTGTTTCTTTGGAAGAGATCTCAGCCATTAACTTAATACGTGATATTCTGCTGAGATGTGGGAAGTGAAAAGTAAAGGTCATAGTTTACTTACGTTTACTGACCTGATCTGCTATTAGTACATAATCGGAAACAAGGAAACACTTACCAGTTACAAGTAAAATTGCCTCCACTGTTTAAAATCTGAAAAAAAAACAAAACAATAGGCAATCATTAACATGCCAGCTAGTCTGTTTCAGGGTTATAAATGCATAAATCATTCACTGTTGTAAATGGCCGTAAACTGTAACTTCTTGTGCCACTAAGAGCAGCTTTGAATGATGGAATTATGTAACACTGAGAGCAGAAAAGGTGGAACCAAATGCAGGAGGCAGCAGGCGGGTAAATCAATGGATGAACTTTGATTCAAAAAAACTAAACTAAAACCTGGACTTAAATACAAGATAAACTAACTAAGGGCATTAGATGCAGGTGGAGGGGGCGGAGAAACACAGGTGAGGGGAATGAGTGGAGGAAACAATAGAGCAGGGAGGGAGTTGAGCATAAAGGTCTCATGATGCTGATGTGAGACAGGTGGGAAGGGAAATTCAGGCTGGGGAGGTGCACATGACCACAAGAGCACAAGAGAGAAACAGAACACTGGGAATACAGGTGAGCAGGAAAACAGACAAAGACAGGAACAATTAAAACATACAGAAACGACAAAATTACACAAGAAATAACTGAACAAAAAACCCAAACCATGACGACGGGTAGATATTCAGACAGTATTGTTATCACGAGTTCTTTTGACCATGATAATGGTGTAGTTAAAATCTGATGTTGTGACAGCCCCAGGTGAAATACAGGCGTGAGATACATCGTTTTTGACTGCAAGAACAGCCGGGATTACTTCAATTAGTTCATTCATCATGTCCAAGTGGTAGTGATTGGTCTGAGGAGGTTGCTACAAAGTAAACTTTAGGGAGTACTATGTAACAACTTGTAGCAATTAACGTGTATTAATCACTTTTTTATTGGCCATATGTGAGCGGATTGTAACGTGAGACCTTCCCCGTCTCTCTCTGTTGTCTATACAAGCCTGTGGACGCTTTGTCTAAGTTGTTTAATGCTGCTGGACTGTGGAATTCCTTGTGGAGGACTCGGTCGGATTTTCTGTGACAATCCAAAAGATGTCACTTTATGCACGCTCTCGAGTGCCTCGTCTCAGTGCGTCAGTCACGTTAGTTCAGAAATGACGTCCGCCAACATAAACGTACAACGTTCCACAGAGCCCCTTTAAATGTCTGTATGCCTCCCATCAGAGTTTTATTTTACAGATCAGCTCCATTCTGGCACCAAATTGGGCACTACTGACATTTTCAGATGATGGTTCATTCATGAAGATGAGTCTTGCATGAGTTTGTGTGTTTTTGAACATAGAATGAATCGCTGTGAACTGTGGCTTTTGGGTCAAAGTGGCCTGTGATTGACATTTTATTTCTTAGAAACATCTGGTGTACTATTTTTCCAAACTGTACAGTACACTGCCCCAGCTGGGTTGCTCGTAACACCTAACATAACCACAATGTTTCACATTCAGGTTTTGTTCTTTGTTCTTTCTACCAGACATGATAGAACATGTTTTCACTTCTGTTTTTCATCTCTTTGTTATGTCAAATGAAAATCATACAGTAAATCCTGTATTTATCCATTTTCATTACCCACTTAATTCCTTTTAATTGTCATCCCAAAAGGTTTTTAATTTGTAAGGTTCAATCCAACTGAATTACCCTGGCTGTAGCAACTGGACATAATGCCTAATGTGTTAACTTCTATTTAATTCAGATAATAAAGTGTTTCTACCCCATAAGGCACATTAATGTCACTCAGTGTTTGCTCAGTGAGACTGTCTTTGCACGCTTTTCACAGCTCCTTGTCAGTTCTCCTTTACAGCTCTCGTTGGCCTCATGACACTTTCCACTGAAGTAAGGAAAAAGTGGTCAGAAAACCAAACTGTATGTTTCATAATTAAGTGGCGTTATGCCGTAACACAACTGCATTATGCTCAACTAGTCTCTCACAGTTATTGACACAGATATGCCCACAAGTTGGCCAGTATGCCTTTTAACTCTAGTAAAAATCAATAGTATTAAAGGATTAAAAGAGCATGAAACAAATGCTGCTGCTTTGTGGGAACAATACGATTTGCTGGGAAATTATGCCACAACAACAGAATTTAGGGAAACAAAGAAGGAGTTCCTGGGATTTTCCATGTGTATCCCTGTACATGTGAGAAAAAAAACGATAAGGTCTCCTAAGTACTCCTCCTTAGTTGACTCACCTCTATGATTTCAGTTTTGCCTGTCACAACACTTTCGGGTACACTACTGTATATCAAGTGTGCTTTTGAATCATTGGTGTGCAAATGTTAACAGTAAAGGTATTTATATACGATGAATGTTAAATGTTTATAGAATGACTGTAAGATAGAATGTGCTCTTTTCAAATGGGGAATTATCATTCAGATAAGGGGCTGTGTGCCTCAACAACAAGACAGTGACGTGAAACTAAATATGGAAGTCACATGAATGTTTGTGGGAGGTCATTTCTGGTAACACGTGATAATAACTCTTAAAGCTCTCTGTATTGGCTGAGAGGGACATCCAGGAGAACTTCACACAATAATGAAATACAAATCTAATCTAAAGAGTGAATATTTATTACAAAACAGATGCCAAAGCATTACAGGTGATCGTCTGCATAACCTAGATTAATTAACACCCACAGGCTTCTTTACATTCTTGCTTAAGGAGCTGAACAAAACTGTGTCTGTCTGTGGGCAGTATGTGGGTGGAAAGGCTTTTAAGATCACAACCACATCCCCAAAAGAGTTAATAAACAAATCAGTTCTCATCATTCGGGGGAATTTTGAAACCCAAGAAACCCAACAATCTCATATAGCTACCAGCTTATTTTAGTAACATATGTCTATATGAGAGTGTTCCCTTAAACAAATGTACAACAGCATATTCCCACGGCTTCATTTTTTCTGTTGGGTGTGAATACACTGTGTGTCCCTTCTATCTTTGTAAGGTCAGTGATAGAAACTAAACTCCAGTAACATATGTTACACAGTGTTTCTGTGTGGGGTCTAAATTGAATACTGAATACTGTGCATACTTTAGTATTATACATTCATAAACAGCTATGTTTACATGGGCATTGATGGAGACTGGCAAAAGTTAGCCACCGGCTCGATCACCAACTGGACGTCTGTCTGAGCCTTAGAGACATCGAAAGCCCCTGTGTGACAGTCAGTTTGAGTTCATTTTATCAATTGTGACTTTGCTGCAATACATGAATATTTATTTACAAAGTAAAACTAGCAATTGACATGATAAGACCTTTAAGCGTCCAAAGCTTATTTCATGCATATTCCTATATTAAAACTTGGTCTCGTCTCGGTCTCGGACTGGGCGGACTCGGGTTTTTTGAACAAGACTGGTCAAGACCACCGCTGATAGGCTTTTTGTCCATGCCTTACTCATAAGAGTGAAAAGGGACCCTCTCAAAAACAGCTAATAACTTTAAATCATTGGTAGTGTAAAGATTTCCGCCAGCTAAAAAAAAGTAAACTCACATTTTGATGTTTTGTTATGATTTTCCTTTGATATATATGGTCTTGGTCTTGTCTCAGTCTCGACCTCTAAAAGTCTTGCTCTTGTCTCGGTCTCGGTACTCTCTGGTCTCGGTAATGTCTTGGTCTCGGTTGGTGCGGTCTTGACTACAACACTACCTCACAGCAAAACAGCGTTGCAGCATTCTCCTAAACAAGTGAAGTAGATGGGGACCCAAATTGATTTTAAGCTTTAAAAACAACAACTCACTTAGTGTTCACATACAATTCATAAACACGCAACAAGATAACCGTTTTATTTTCTGATCAGCAACAGGCTACCTGACATGACCTCCTTTCAACAGTCACTACGCCACAGAGAAGGAAACAGGTGTGTTGCTCTTTCTCAATGGAAATCTAAAAGTGACTGTGGTGATGTCGACCACATGTGAACTACAACACTTTCATACATTTGTGACACATCACAGGAGTGACGTTCATGTTAAACCCCAATGTGGTTATTAAATGCATGCAAATAATTGTTATTTTGTTCTTGTTAAAAAAGCACAAATTACGTGCATGGTCACACTTCACTTGTCAGGAGACCTTCAGCTTTTCAGAAAGACCTATAAGCCAGTAAGTTTAAAGAAGATACGACAGAAACGGACAAAACCAGCGGTGCTGCGTGGCTCTGACGCACCTACGTAAATGGCGTACGTAAATTGCGTAGAACTCCCTTCCCGCTATTACATCAGTGGTTCCGCTGTGTCATGTGATACGAGGGATCGTAGTTGCTACCTGGCAACCACGCAAGCATAATCCTGGAAAACACACGAGCAACAGATTGCTACAGCTTCACTTCATGAATGAAGTTACCGAGAGCTCCGAAAGTAGAGCATTTGGTGGCTAAACGGTATGAAACCAAGGTTTCCGTTAGCTTGCTATCGTGCTGAAGGCTAGCTCGCTAGCTTAAATGCTCAACTTTAATTCACAGAGGCAGCGAGCTAACGTTAGCTAGCTAGCTAGCCCTCCTGTAGCCGATGCTTAGCCTTAATGCTGCACCATAACTTTGCAAACATTATCGGAGTCCTTTCCATGCAAATAGAAGAAGCTTATTGAACACAAAGGACTAGCTTAATTAATACTGGTTTTATAAGCTAGAATTGTTTCACTGCTAGCACATTTGAGATACGTAGAAACGTTAGCTTACTTTATAGTTTGGCAAAAGATATCCGTGCTGCTCAAGCGCATCACTTTTTGGGCACAGTTACTAGTAGTAGCTGGATTGAATCGGAAAACGTGAGCAGTGACGTGGCATGACTTTTGGTCTCCTTGTTTCAGGGCTGACAGACTATAACATTAAATTACGTATAGGTTAAAGCTGTCCAAATTTGAGATAATGACCCAGTTTGTGCCTCTTATGGCTTATCAGGCACCAACTGGGACTGGTCCTGATGCAACAGCAAGTTGTAACCTGGTTCTCAGATGCTAACTCTCATGATTAAAATGAGGAAAGTCCAATCAAGTCTTAAGAATCTGCAGAAATAACCTTGTACCTTGAGATTTATGGAAGTATCTGTTTTACACAATAGCTACCATTAAGCCATGTCCCTCCCACTGTGTGAGCCTTAACAATATTCTTTTTCGTATGCTACAGCTTTCTCAGAATCACTTCATTATTTTCGCTGAAAGATGCCCCACAGTTCAGATGACGCCCGCAAAAAGTTTATCCTGACCACAACTGGAAACTTCTATGGGATAAAGCCTTCGTCGTCCCTGGCTGACAGCCCAGAGCTCAATAACTTCTTGGATGATGGAAATGAATTTGTCCTGTCTGTCAGCAGACATGACAATGACCTTCACTTGTCAAATAAGGTAACAAAAAAGTTTAAAACCTTTTTACCGTGCAGGGTTTCCTAGAAGTTGCATATCCACATGAAAGGATTTGCTGAGCTCACAGGGGGAAATCCTAACTTTCTACTTGGTTAAATAGACTAAATAAACCATAATTTACACACAATTGTCAAACAATGAATAAACAAACACCATAGAAGGAAGACATTACTCCTGGAAATTATCTGTGGTTAAAAGATACTGAGTGATACTATAAACTTTGAACCTGCATCTTTAACCTTTTTTTAACTGTGTAATTAATAAGCAGCCTGGTAGCATGTATATGTGCATTTTATGTTACTTTATTCATGCTTCATACTTTAAACATAACAATTAATCATCATGTGTTGACTTTGTTTTTTTCTTTTTTAACATTCCACCTTTCTTTTATCAGATTGAAGCATCGGGGAACAGCAGAGAGAAGGTGTTGGTGTTCTTCAAGCTGCATCCCACAGTGATCACAGAGGACAACCTTCATCAGAGCCTCCTTGTGTCGTCCATGCTGGAGTCTCCCATTAACACTCTCTACCAGGCTGTAAGACAAGTCTTTGCACCTGTACTGCTGAAGGTGAGCCCATCCAAGTGTATTAAAGAATCCCATAGAAGCATGCCACATACTTAGTCAATTTATTTTCTATATTTGTAGTTAGAATGTTACAATTGAAAGGAAATGGGGCAAATTTAAAACAAACGATTGTAAATTAATATTACACCAGCATGATGATGATAAATATTGCTCAAGCTGTTGATAAGAGTATCCAAATAAGGCACGAGCAGAAAACAAGACTATTCACTCTATAAGTTTTTGCCTCTTGTTCACTTCTCTCAAGGATGAGCGGTGGCGTTCAGCATTTGACCCTAAGCTGGCAGGCCTGCTGAGTGAGCTGGAGCTTGGCCTGGGCTCAGTGGTCCGCCAGACTGGAGCGCAACCCTCCTCCAAGAAGGGCCGCACGGAGGAAGATGTCCTTGGTAGGCATACATATGTTTTTTACAGAAAGATATACACCGGTCAGGACCATAGATTTTTTTTCAAATATTGAATATTGGAAATATTTAGATTTTGGAGGGATATAAGATTTTACATGCCATTTGGTAAAACACCTTGCTAGCATGTGTGCTATCATCTCAATGTGGCCTATCAGGAAGAGTTAATAGGTGTATGACTAAACATGATTTTGCTTTGTTCAGTTCTTCATAAAGGAAGTTACCTAGTAAAAAATAACAACAAAACCCCCCCGGTGAAATCATACTTTATTCTCCTCTATGCAGGCATCCTGACTCCCAGTGATGAATTCCAGTACTGGGCAGATCTCTCTGAGTCAGCGGAGAAGAACAGTGTGAGAGAAAGGGCAACACATTTCACTGAGCTTTTTAAACCCATACAAAAGGTATGCAAGCAAACAGTTATGTATCAGGGCTGGCCACATGAAAGAAAATGAATTAAAGTCGTTACATTTACTACATATTGGTTTTATATGTAAACATGGTGGTTGCTAACTGAATTACAATTATTTAGATGTAAACTGTAACTGTACTAAGCAATTATTCTACAGATTAATTTAACATCTTAGTGTGAAGTTTAAAAACCTTAACATTGTTGGTCTTAATGTTAACATTATTTCTCATAATGATTTGACCAGTGTTTAATGGTTGTTCTAGAAGTTAATGTTTCTATTTGCAGTGAACCAGCTGGGAGAAAACTAAAAACTAAACTGACACACCAAAGTATGTGTCCCTTTGTTTTTCCGCCAGGAGTATGGTGGTCTTGATGGCTTATCTATGCTTGATGTTGTGGATCTGGTGGAACAGAGCAGAGACTCTCTGGACGATGTTTGGAGGCAGACTGACTTTGATCCTTATCCAGAAACGCGCATGGTCCGACTCATGGACGTTATCGGTGCGACTCTCTCACACATACACAAAACAAAACAAGGAAATGAAAACAACTAAATGCTGATGTTGTTTTTCAGATACAGTATGTGCCAAGCTGTCTATGTCACACAATTTAAAGAACGCACATCTATTGAGAAATGAAACCAACTGTTTTCCGAGGAACTACACTCAGAATACAGTACATGTTGTGCAGAACATGCTTGTCAGTAGTTCAAGTTTGACATCTTTTCTTGTTGTGTTTGTGTATTTATGTACAAGGTGGAGCCCTGGGGAGATATGTACAGAGGAAGCTGAGTGGTCTTAAGATTTTTGAGGAGCCATTTGTATCAGTGAGGGAAAACCTGAGAACAGGTGTGGCCATCTGTGAGCAATGGGTGGTAGCCTGTGATCATCTGACTGGACAGGTATGGAAGAGTACAAAATGGGGGAAAAGTATGCGCAAAATAGTTTCACAAATCAAAGCCATTACTATTTCTGTCAAAATTAAATGCCTAACTTCAATTCAACAGTAAAATAAAAGATATTTTCAGTTTGAAATTATAAACACTGAAAACTTGTTTACGTGCCTTTTTCTCAGGTGTGGAAGAGACACGCCCCCCACCCCTGGAAGGGAAACAAGCACTGCCCACAAACCCTTCATTGCCTTGCAAAAAGATTAGACGAGGTAAGATAAGGTCCTGATCAAGATATATCCTGACATGGCCTTTTAGATTTTCCTTTCCTGGTTTCTGTTTATTTGTAAAGAAGAAGATGTGACATTCAAGTGGAATTTCCACTTGATGTTTATTAGTCCATAACAAGGAAGGAAAAGTGAACCATAAATGGTTACCATAAATAAAAGATAAACAGACTCTCCTTTTTAGGGCACTTTAAAGTCTCCTTAAAATAATAATAATAATATAATATGGATAATATACCATATTTTCTAATGTCTAGTACTCTTTATTGATCCATAAAGTAACCCTCTCAAATGTTCACATGTACAGATTTAATCTTAACTTTTGTCTTTAAAAAATTGTGAACTTTAATAGACTCAAAGTAGCCTTTGCAATTGGGCAGCTTAATCAACAAAACTTTAGACTCTGAATTTGGGCACAGCCTTTGATAAATGATCTACCCCTAGTAGCTGTTTGTATTACAGTGTTCACAGAACATGATAATTTCCTTCTCTCCTCTCCAGGCTATTGCCTAACTATGATACAGATCTATGATACTTTTAAACCCTACTTGACCTGGCAAAGTTTTTTAGCCAAGAAACTCTACCACAGACTTCGGAAAGTGTCCCCACTGTCCCATACCTCTTTACAGTATATTGTATAATTTCCCTTGTGGACATAACGTTAAGTGTTTGGAACTATCTAATATCTGCCCTGTGAGCATTTTCCATTGATAGTTTGTCATGAACATCCGTTGTGTCTCTGTCATATCCATATCTATAGCATCTTAGAATTAGTCCTACAGTCAAATAAGTCACACAGTGGAACTCGGGTTGTTGACTCCTTTCAGTTTGATAACCAAAGACAAACATGAAACGGCACACATAGATAACATGTGAATACACTGTCTCTGTATATGTCTACCAGGTGGTGACTCTGCGAATGGTTCATGAGAAACTGCTGCGCCTGCTACCAGGAGGGAAACAGCAGGCTCTGACTTCAGATCGTGTTTTTGAGCCTTTCTCTGGACTCAACCCTCTGCATTACAACCCCTACACTGAGGTTAGACTGTTGTTGGAAGCTGTGAGTGTGCATGTGTATGTGCAGGGTCTTCATTGCATGGCTGATGACACTGCCATCAGATTACTATCCAGTTACTATGCATCATTTTTCCATGCACTTCATCCTTAATTGACTTTGATCCTATATATAAGTATCATCTACATTTATTGAAACATCCCTCTTTTACTTACTTACTTATTTAGTACGACTGATTATTGTATGTTTTCTGTAGCCTCTTTGGAGAGCAGCAGTGGCTCAGTTTGAGCGACTAATGGCTCCGTCAGAGCAGGAGGTCGCTGGCAGACTAAAGAGCTACATTGCTGATGTGCAGGATAATCCACAACAGGTAGTGAAACAGACTACTTCAGTTCACGTGAAAAAATATTGTGTGTGGGTGTGTATTCATGTAGGAACTTATCGTAAGTGCCTGTGGGTGTGCATTTGTTTGTTGTCTAGCTGTTGCAGGTGTTTCAAAAGCACAAGGAGCTAATCAGACGTCCCAATATCAGCAAAGAGCTTCAGTCAGAGAGAGAGACCCTGCTGGCCAGACTGCTGGACTACAACAAAGGTTCACAGTTCTGCTTCAAAACACTTTCGTCTCTCTGTTTCAGTGAGACATTGAGTTACTGTGTTTATACAGGGGAGCAAATACATACAATCTGATTAAACCCACTTCCTGTGCTTAAACGCTGCTGCTGAATGGATTCACTTTTCATATCTAAAAAATACACTCAATGTATTTTCATTTTATTGAAATCATTTATTTAATTTTGCACTATTATTGTCCAGACCAGAGGTTTTTAAACAGTATAGAGAGAGTTGAGGGGGATGCACGGAGGGAGAGATGCGAGGCAAAGACACTGCATAAGTTGAAAATGTTGGTATTCCTGTAAAAACAACAGGAATTTAGTTATTGTAGTTTGGATCATTAATCAACACAGTCATCACAGGAGTGGCTGTGTCACACATGTAGTGCCTGTATGCCGCAATTTGAGTCAAAAATCACATTTATAAATAAGTCCAATCTGAACATATATATATATATGAAGTATATGTATATATATTTTTTCCAGATGTGGTTGTCGTAATTTTGTCTGAAGAGGGTCTCAGAGAGAAAACCCTTGGTCCAGACCTTAAGAGTGCAGTTAAAGATAGCTACTCTGAGGTTGTTTCAGAAATGTATTAGCTTAAATGGGGCACTAAGATGGCGTTGTGCTTAGAGTAAATATCCTGTCATGAAAAGGCTCTGTCCCTCAAACAGCAATATATTCTTAAGCTGAAGCACTGGCCGTTTACTTATAGTAGTATAGTAGTAGTGGTGACACATTGTTGTTCCTCATCTTTGACCTCTCTCTACTTTATTCATTTTTGATTTTTTAGGCCTGAAGACCGACTTTGAGAGTCGTTGCCATGGAGGACCCGGAGAAAAGTCTGGGCCACTCATTGGCAGAAACCTCCCTGAGGTGGTCAACAAAATTGTCTGGGTCAGACAACTCATACATAAGGTAACTGAGTCACATACCGTCCAATAGCATGGATTTTCTAGTCTATCATTTATTTGCACAGGTTTAAGAGAGCTTTTATTAGATAATTAGACAGATGGTCATGATATGAAAATGACTGAAAATACAACCACAACGTTATACTGATATTGCAAATATTTCCTATGATGATGAAAAGAGTAGTGTGTGTGCCGATTCCTTTTTCTTTTATGTTCCTCTGCTTGCATTCTTACATTAGGTTGAGGACTCTGTCCGCATATCTGAGGCACTGCTGTCAGACCTGTCTGGGTTCAAAGGGTTCATGCATTTCTGTGATGACCTGCTGGAAGTTCTGAGGGCATATGAACAGGAACAGTTTGAGGACTGGTCCAGAGATATACTGTCAGGGCTGGCTGACCCAAAGTCAGGGATCAGGTTGGAAACAGTGCACACTGTGACATACAAGACATTCAAGAAAAGTTCAGAGCAACACTGAATTTCATCTTAAATGTTAATCATCACTTCTTTGATCAAGGGCACTTCAGTTTACGTGGATCTAACATTCTGTATTTCTCTAATCCAACTCTCTCCCTCTGCATAGTCTCCAGGCCAGTAACCGTGTGATGGACCTGGACCACGTCGACGGCAGGCTGAAGATCCAGTATTCAGACAGACTGGTCAGTCTGCTCAGGGAGGTCAGGCAGCTCTCTGCTCTCGGCTTTCCCATCCCAGCCAAGATACAGCAGGCTGCTAATACTGCAGACAAATTCTATAGACAGGCCATTGTCCTAAAACAGGTGAGAGTGTACTATAGGTCCAAACACATTTCCTTTCCTTTCCTTATTTATTTATTTATTTATTTATTCATTCCTCTCTCATTATTTCTGTTTTAGTTTGTCTCATGCTGGTATTGTAACAAAGTGTTACTGTATTTCAGGTGGCCCATTTCTACAACACCATTGACCAACAGATGATTCCCTCTCAGAGACCTATGATGCTTGGCCTCGCCTTGGCCTTTGAACAGGTCATCAAGGTACTGCACACAGCTTGAAATGATTGTTTTTGCATTCTTTGCCTTAACGTTAAATATTAGAAAAAAATTTTATGATGATAATTATTTCTTATGGAAGTCTGATGTTATAAAAAGAGAATTGGAAGCGGGTGACTTGCCAGTGCACGATTGTTATTGTGAGGATGAATCATTCAAAAAAAAAAACATTCAATAATTCCAAGAACTCAAATGTTTTTTTAGAGTTTGTGGGAAAAGTATAGGAACTATAGTTCTATATAGTTCCTTCAACACAACATATTTCAACCACAAACTTCCCTGTCACCTTTTAAATTATACCTGACTTTGATTTTGTGTTTTCTACAGTCTACTGACTACTGACCGCTGTAAGTGCTTTACAACACTTGTCACATTCACACACCCATTCATATACTGATGACAGAGGCTGTCGTACAAGGTGCTGACTGCTCATCAGGAGCAATTTGGGGTTCAGTATCTTGCTCAAGGACATTTCGACATGCAGATGGGGGAGCCAGGGATTCGAACCAGTGACCTTCCGATTACTAGACGACCCGCTCTACCTCCTGAGTTGCCCCATTAGTGACATACCCTTTCTGCTTTTCTTTGTCAGAATCCTCGCTCTCAGTCAAAAGAATCAGGCGGTAAACTGCAGATCACCTGGGACAACCCCAAGGAGTTGGAAGTTTACATTACCAAGCTGCAGTCTGCTGCTGAGAAACTCTCCACCGAGAACAGGAAGTTACGCAAATGGCACACTGACTTCGTTGACAAGGTTGTAGCATGTTGTTACATTTAGACCTCAGTTGTTCTACAAAATGGTCAAATACAGAGTTGTACAGTTAGCACTAATGTAAACTGTTTTCTTTGGAACCATAATCCGAGATTAGTAACTAAGTCTTACTCCTTTGTGTATTTGTTTGTACACCTCTGGGTACATTTCTCAGGTGGTGACACTGATGAATGTGGACCTACTGAGACATCAGCAGCGGTGGAAGGATGGCCTTCAGGACCTTCGTACTGGCTTTGCCACTCTGGAGGCTCAGGTATTGATTACAGTCAGAGCATAAGTATAGTGTTTGCTGCTGCCCTCTTTTATGTATTTTTTACTGAATAAATTATTGCTATATTCATGACTGGAACCATTTGAAAAAAGTTCACCAGGGAGCCCTGTGGTTTCTGTGATAATCATTATCAGTAAGCATGATTTAGAATGATTCTAGTGCTCATTACTCAGCTTTTAATTGGACATTTTCCAGCCTGTCTAATGCATGTATGTGTTTCCAGGGCTTCAGGTCTGATGACATGCGGGCATGGCGTCAACACTGGAACCATCAGCTGTACAAGGCTCTTGAACACCAGTACCAGACAGGACTGGAAGCTCTGAACAAGAACCTGCCTGAAATACACATAGACCTCACTTTCAAGTCAGTACACACACTTTCAGCTGTCAAACCTTCATCTGCCTCTCTCACACATTAAGTATTTTTCCCTTATCTGGAACCATTGACACCTCTGACTTCCTTTTACCAGTCCCTAGATCTCACACTTGGCCATGTCACCATTTCTCTTTCTTTCTCTCTCCTACAAAGACATTATGATAAGTGTGGGTTGAATAAAAAAATTACCTTATTTCATGGTTTCTTTCCTTCTTGTGATCAGGCAAGGCCGTTTGCAGTTCCGTCCTCCATTTGAGGAGGTGCGAGCACGCTATTTCAGGGAGATGAAGCGGTTCATCTCAATCCCAAACCAGTTCAAAGGGGTCAGTGCCCAGGGGGAGGGGCTTATTTTCAGCATCATGATCGATAGAAATGCTTCTGGTTTCCTCACCATCTTCAGCAAGGCCGAGGACCTCTTTTGCCGCCTCCAAGCTGTCCAAAACAAGTTTAAGGTGACTAAACAACAGATTATTCTGACATTAATAATGTTTATGACTAGATTATTAGTCAACTGTCCTGTAAAAAAAAACATCTGTATAATCAAGATGATGTCAAGAGATGTATGATGAGGGTTTTTATTGGTCACTATACAACATGAAACCATTTTAATGCATTAAAAAAACAACGCAAGTGTGGTGATCTTTGAAACTGAAGAGATTTGAACCTGGCCTCAAAGGTCAAATTTGATATCACCCAATAGCTGTAGAATACAAAGTGATTAACAGTTTCTTGTAGTTAGTGATTTGTCTTTAAAACACTTCTTATGGCTCCACTGTGATGCTGTCCATGTATTTTACACAAATGTTCAGTAAGTAACCACTTCTTGCTCATTGAAGCACAGCAGTCTGAGCCATTGCTGTGCTGTTTTCTTTGAAAGAGTGCAACTGGGATTAGTCATGCTTTTCTATTTACATACTGAAGCTCTATTTGTTTTCATTGTCTACATTTTCCCCTTTATACTACCCTGACAGAACAGTGAGCACAGCATAGTATCTTGTCCCCTCTATCTGCAGCCATGCATATTTAATCGTAAGGGGAAGCCCTCCGCCAACACCAGACTTCTCCTTTTATCAACCCTTTACTTCTGTTTTTTATTTAGTCATCTTTGTCCAGTTTTGTCACCTCTGACACAGACGCATATGAAATTGGGAAATGTGCACTTAACCCAACCACTGTGATTCTGTGTGTGTATGTTCTAGGAGTGGGTGGTGCTGGGCCAGGTAGATTTAGAGAAGTTAGTTGAGAAGCATCTGAACTCCGTGCAAGACTGGGAGAGAAACTTCAAGGCCCTGAAAGCCAGAGGAAAGGAGTCTGAACGTCTACCCAGGTACATATCACATGTAAAATAAATAGAAGTCATACAGTTACACAAAAGAAAAAATGTCTTCAATGTATAGTACTTCTGTGAAATACATATAAATAATGCAAAACGGTGGGGAAAAACCACAAAATCAAAAAGCCTCAAGATTAAACCTATCATCACACCATCATGTATTTTGATATCTCGTGGGAGCTCACTTGTTAAGCGTGAACGCTTAAAATGCACAGTATGTCATTTCTGCCACTATGGGGTATGTCAGTCAAAGCGATAACAAAAGGTATACATTTGATGATGCTGTGAAGTAGCCTGAAATCAAGAGAGTTGTTGTCTTCATTGTGAAACAACCACAATTGCTGAATAAACCAGAACGGCACTCAGTAGAGCGTGTACCCCCGCCAAGGCCCAACAGTCCTCTTTAATTCAATCAAGCCTATTTCAATATGAAACTCAATAGCCCTGTTTGACTCAAAATTTTCAACCACTCATAACTGCTTAACCATAATTTAAGCTCACCACATCTAAGATTGGCATCAACTTGTACTCATTCATACATACCAGCTATCTAAATACCCCTTTTTTGTATCAACATCCATGCATTGTTCACTGAGAAATGAACAAAAATGTTAATAATGCCTTATCTTGCAATGTTAAAGAAAGTGAGAAAAAATTCCTGGATCCGTGCCTTCATATAAATTCATACCAAAAGTAAATGCCCATCCTCCATCCAAGTTTCATGGAAATCAGTTCGGTAGTTTTTGTGTAATCCTGTTGACAATCCAACCAACCAACCAACCAACAAACAGACAACAAACTGACACGGATGAAACAAAACCTCCTTGGCGCAGGTAAAAATCTGATCTGAAATTCTAACAATGTGTTTGCAAGACAATCAGTTGTAAATGTCCTTCTCAGACGTGTCATCTGGGGTTCCCTTAAAGACATCTTAACTAGAGTGGGTTTGAAGGGATGTGACGCCAGTGACAGGCGACCAAATGAAATGCCTTGTTACCTTGAATAAGAATACTTATAACTGTGTTTGAACACTGTTGGAAACATTTGGGATAGTTTAAGTACACAATTAAACACGATACGTAATAGATACATATTTCCATATATTTTTAGACATTTTAATGTGAAAATATTACATATTACTCCTTTATTACATTTTGTTTAGGCACAAGCTGGCACTGCTAATACAGGTGTGGGGAAGTTGGTTTAATCACAGCACTGAAAACCAAAAATCAACCAAAAATCAACCTCAAACAAATCACTACCAACGGTTTATTTTCCTTTTCACATGTTTGTTTGTAGAACTAACCGACATGACTCATCTTACTTATATACTCATCTTAGTTCTTCTCTAGCCTTTTGTTGCTGATATGTATTTCCCCTAGGAGTACCAAATTCACTCCATTGGTTCAGTTGTTAAGATGAAAGGTCATATGCTAACCGATATCACAAATACAGGAAATTTATAAACTAACATTAAGTAACAGACACTGATAGTCTTCTTCTCCCTCTGTCAGTCATGAAACTATTGACTGCACATTACTCAGCTGTTAACCAAAAAAAGCAGTCAGTCACTCACAGTATACAACATCTTTATGTCCTTGTTGTTCCTGCATTCTGTTATCTATGGATATTGTAGTATTATTACTGATGCATTTCCATCTACTAACCTGAAATAACAAGAAGGCCTTGTCTACATCTTGATTCTGAAAATTCTTTGTTAAACTAATAGTAAAGACTCACATCTCATCTTTAGTTCTCTGCCCTGAATCAGCTTTGGCAGATGGCTCAGAGTTCTTCTCTAGCCAATTGTAGCTGACATGTACTTTCCCCTGGTGGGATTAAATTCACTTCTTTGATTCAGTTCTTATGCTTAAAGGTCATATGTTAACTGACACCCCAAATACAGGAAATTTACAACCCATCATTTGACAGGAACTCATCCGCTCTTTCCTTCTCTCCCAGTCAGGAGAAAGTAGACTGTATTACAGTTAACTGTGAGCCAGTAAAAGCAGCCATCGATGACCTCATCCAGAGGCTGTTTGACATGCTGCTCTTGTCACTCAGGAGGTCCATACAAGGTACACACAGACAACTTGATTGTACTTTTACTTTCAGTTTTTTGTATGTACATGGGGAATGTTCTCTCTCCTTTACAGCATTAAGATTTCACCTTCGAATTGAAATGTCAGTGTAATTTACACCAATCACAAGCCCAGTGTTTCCCTATTTCCTTGTCTTTCTCTGTTCTCGTTTATGCCAATTTTGTTTTCCATTCTCTTTGCCCCATGACATCCCCCTTTACTTTCTCTTTCCTTTTCTGTTTACTTACCTTGTGCGTGCATTTTTCTCTCTTGCTTGCAGGTCACACACAGGCCATAGACAGTTTTGTTTCAGAGTCAATGGAGGCATTGTCCAATCGACCAGAGAGCATGGAGGAGATTGGTGCGGCCAGTGGCATATATAGCCAGATACTAGCTCGCAAACCTGAAGTAAGACAAAACACACCCCTAAACTTTGGCTTGGAACTTTATTGAATGATAGTACCAATGTTTGAGGTTTATGAAAATATGATTCTCCAACCCCTTCATTCAGCAGGCTGATTTGAACTGAAAAAGGTTCATTTTTCTACACTTGGTCAAAAGTTTTTGCTGCTAAACTAGAGAGAAAATAAAAGAATGTTTTATTTCAGATGTTTGATATATAGCAGCAGTGTCTTTGTTTCCACGTGGGATTGGTCTTATGTTTGACACGACATGAAAATAAACAACCCATACTGTATGCATTTGTATAGATCCTACCTCAATTCCAGTGTGCTGAGGAGAAGAACCGCTTGCTGCGAGCAGTGGCTGGGGCCGGCCTGGACTCGCTGTCCTCACTGAGAGCCAAGTGGGACAAACTGGAGCTTGTCATGGAGAGCCACCAGCTCATGATCAAAGAACAGGTGATATAAACTCACAAATACAAAGGCTTACAAGTTTGCTTTGACAGCAGCTTTCTGCTACTGCTTTGTTGAAGTCTTTCAACTCCCCTCTCACTCTGTTTTCCTTTGTCTGTTAACCCCAATTCCTGTTCCTTTCTGTCCCTGGCTGTGTTCTTGTGCAACTCACTAATCTCGGCCTGTTCCTACCTTAGGTGGAGGTGATGCGAAGTAATGCCGCTGCTCGTACCAACGCCTACAGGGCAGATCTGGAGCGGTTTAAGGCCCGTTGGGACCAGCTGAAGCCTAAAGATGAGATGCTTGAGTCTGGTGATCATGCTGCCCTTTTGGCGTGTCTCCAGACCATCAGAGACAAGCAGCAAGAGTTCCAGGAGCTCGAGCTTGTGCGCATTAAACTGCTGTAAGTTATTTTTTAATATGCTGAATTTATATTTTTTCTACTTATAAAGTCACGTTCTACCTTCAAGTTTAAGTGCATTTAAAGCAGGTTCCAACACAGTCAAAGAAAAAAAAAGTGTTTGTCTCGCTCGTAGTTCAATAATTACATACTTACTCAATGATGAGCCCCTTTGCTGCATTGCACCTGACAATGAAGTGGATGAAGTCCTCAACTCTACTCTACTCTACTCTGCTGTACTCTCCTCAGTGAGGACTGCACCTATTTTGACCTGGAGGCTCCAGATTTCTCTCTGGCAGAAGAGACTAAACGAGACATGGATGAGTTCAGTCAGATGTGGAGTCTTTATGAGGAGTGGCAGCAGGGCTTCACAGAAAAGGCCCAGGAGGACTGGATAACATTCAGGTAGAGGGTTATGTTTAGGTCTGCTGCTGATGGATCTCAATTCTCTGAAGTTGGCACTGTTCTTAAATTTGTCTCTACTCTGTAATCAATTATGTGTTAACATGTGCTGTATGTTTCTGTTGTTTCACAGGAGTAAAACATATGTGTTTGAGGAGTTTCTGTTTACGTGGCAGGACAGACTTAGGAAGTTGGAGCAGCCTACTGCCATGTCTGTTAAACTGCAAGGAGAAGTGGACAAATACAAGGTAGGGTGTAGTAGAGTTGATGGAATAACATATCATTGCTATTCTCTACAAGTATTTTTGCTTTAGAGTCTCACACAAGACCCTCAAGCAAAGCTTAGGCCTAAATTGCGAAAGTTTTGCACAAATAAACTACTCTTAGAGTCTGCAGGGGTTTTAGATGGTAGGTCAGTCTCAGAATCACCAAATTTAAAAGAGTTCTTCTTTTCGGGATCATACATTTGTTCAGAAAACATTGTGGCAATTTACCTTACAGAATATATTTTGTGCAAGTAAAGACCTTTGTTTGTACTTTTATTTTCACACTTTTCCATCCACAATGTCTAGAACATGGTCCCAGTGCTGAAGTACGTGCGTGGGGAGCACCTGTCCCAGGACCATTGGTTGGACATGTTCCGCTTGCTGGGCCTTCCAAGAGGAACAACTTTAGAGAGGCTCACCTTTAATGACCTCCTCGGTGTGGCAAATACCATCATAGAAAAGGCCTTGGAGCTCAAGGTATGGACACACACACAAATACACAAATACATATACATACTTCTATAGGGAGACACACCTCTTTGAAATTTTCAAATTTTGTTTGGTCTTTTTAGTTAAGGGACGATGATGGCTCAAAATATATGAGTCGCAATGGTTACCAACATTATCACAATAAGTGACTGAAGACACTAGGGGGCAGCAGCAAGTAAGAAATTGCAATTGTTGATGCAGGAAAGCTCATATTTGTATGTGTGTACTGCCCCAATCTTTTATGTTTTGTGTTTTTGATCAAATCATATTTAAAGATTAAGACCATTTTTTTTACTGCTCCTCTTGCAAATGGAAAGTGAACACATCTCATCTAGGATGAACCTTTTTTTCATTTTGATCTTAGATAGCGCTTTTAAAATATATAGACCAAAACTTTTTTTTGTTGTGTTAAGGACATTATGACATAAAACTAATGATTCAGCCATTGCACTTTGTAACATTCTATAATGAGACTATTTGGTAAAGACAATTGTTCAATGAAGTTTCATATCAGCACATGTAAAGTACTATCGTATATTACTGGCAAGCCACATAGAATATCTGCATATTCACAGTTTGTAATTTATTGACAGTTTGACAAAACATGGCATGCAGGTAAATGTTCTTGCCCACCATCACAGAGGAGTTCTTACAGAATGCTTTTTTAAAATGTTTATTATGTGATGGGTGAACACAAGTTATCCAGCTGTGTGTGTATGTGTGTGTGCTTGCATTTAGGACCTGAACAGTCGTGCTCAGGCAGAAGTGACAATCAGAGAAGCGCTGAGGGAGCTGGATTTGTGGGGAGCTGCAGCTACCTTCAACCTCACTGAATATACAGACAGCAGCAAGCGCACTCTCACCCTCATCAAGGATTGGAAGGATATAGTCAATCAGGTGAACACAAATATACAGTAGACTGTATATAAACACAAAACACACACTTGGTGCACAGTGTCACACTGACTGAAGGTTAGTCTGAAGTAATCAAGTAAATTACAGTTTATTGTAAATGGTTAGATATTTATTAGCCTTACTTAAGAGAAGTATACACCCCCACTTAATGATTTAATCTTGACTCAGGGATTCTCAGCATCTGCCTTTCTTTTTAAGTAACTACCAAACACTACCTTTTATATCTTTTAGCTTCTTACACCTTTTTACATCACCACTATTTTTTCAGGATTTTATTACTTCAGATAAACTGGACTTTTTCTTGATAACTGAATCTGGGCTCGCCCTAGATGCAAGGATAAGGATAAGCTTGCTTCAATTACTTTTTTATAGCCTACTTTACCAAGTTGCTCCTCCGTAGAATGGGGAAGCTTATCAAAAACTCAGCCTTGTTCAAATATATAGAGAGAATGACATAAAGTTAAATGCAGCTAGAAGGACATTTGATCTAATATTATTTAATAATTGATGGCCTCTTTGATTCACTAAAAGATGTATTAAGCAGTTTAAACAGTGGTTAAATGTGAGGGCTCAATTTCTTTCACAATTCTATTGAACAAAACACAAATAATAAGTGCTTTTCAGGTTTGAATGTTGTTACAAGAGGTTACAACTCATCACACCACTAAGTCATATACTTAATTTCTAAATTCTTTTACTGTTGAGGTGCGTACAACAATAAAAACCATAAGCCCTTGATAGAGACCATGGCTATGGTGAAGCACCTCTTCTGCTCTCTTGACAATCTCCCAGACATTAACCTCGAGGAAGTCTTTGCAAAAATTACTTCTGTTCTTGCTTAACTTGATTATGCATTGTTGAATTTGAAGAAACCATCTCTTGATCCAACAGTTCACAGTAAGCTGTTTTGTAGAGCGCCTTAGCATGAGTGGATACTATATGTACTTTCTGGGAAATTTTAGTCACGTTATAGATATAGATACAGATACAGATGACAGCCTGATTACTGAACGATGGACAGTACTGTAATTTTCCTGTAGGATGCTTCTTACATGTTTTCTTCTATATTTATATATATGTACATGCACATAAATATGTCTCTGTAACTGTTCTGCCTTTGATAAATGTGTGAGGCAAAACACTGAGCATAATGCTTTTTAATTAGATAGAATATAAAAAGTGAAGTCTTCATGGAGAGCAATGTTTTCAGAGACATTTACTGTATTTATTGGAAAGGCTCCTTCAGCTATTGTTGTCACTATTCACATTGTTGGAATTTCCCCTTGTTTTATTATTTTTTTATTTTTTCAGGCAGCTCAATTAAAGGAGATAACTTCTACTACTACTACTGCCATTTGCTAGATAGACTTAGAAGGCACATAAACATTGTCTGGAAAACGCAGGCATATCTACTGGCACCATTAAATGTAATCTTAAGGATTAGCAAACATTGGCTTTATCACTACTCTGTGCCCATCCAGGTGGGAGATAACCGCTGTCTGCTGCAGTCTCTGAAAGACTCTCCCTACTACCACAGCTTCCAAGACAAGGTCAGGTCAAAGGCTTGAATCTATGAATATGCTTTTATAATCTCTAAGTGCTTCATTTTTATTTTTGGGAAAAGTAAATCTCCCACAGACTGCCTGTTTATTAAAGATACAAAATGTGTTGACTTAATCACATGAATTGCTGTCCATGTTTTCTTTTTTATTCGTAGTTCACCCATATATCGTGGTTTAGCTTCGCTAACTAATGTTTTGTGTATATCCAGGTCAGTCTGTGGGAGACTCGTCTGTCAGACTTAGACGAATACCTGCTTAGTCTGAATGCCATCCAGAGGCGGTGGGTCTATCTGGAGCCGATTTTTGGACGAGGAGCATTGCCCCGAGAGGAGGCCCGCTTCAAACGGGTTGATGAAGACTTCAGGTACTGTGTGTGTGTGTGTGTTTCTGTGTTACTGTATCACATCAAATTTAGAAGTTTTGCTCTATATTGCAAATTGGTTGTCAGCTACAGTAATGCAGGTACGAAATGAATCTGTTTAATTTGACCAAGAGATGTCTTTTTCCAGTAGAAATGTAGAAACAGAATTTGTGTGACAGTTTTATTTACATTCAGTAACAAAACACTTTCTCTGTATGTGTAACAGGTCTATAATGTCAGACATTCAGAGAGACAACAGAGTTGTATCTCTGAGCTCAAGGGCCGGCATCAGAAACTCCCTGGTCACCATACTGGATCAACTGCAGCGATGCCAAAAGTCGCTCAATGAGTTCCTGGAGGTACACACACGTTTGCATTTTAGTATGCAAAGAGTTCATATGTGTAACATGGGCTGTTAGCATCACAACTTTTTTTTTTTTTTTTGTATGTGTGTGTGTGGTTTTTGCAGGAGAAGCGCTCTGCCTTCCCACGATTCTATTTCATAGGAGATGATGATCTGTTAGAGATTCTTGGTCAGGCAACAAACCCAACTGTCATCCAGTCACACCTCAAGAAACTCTTTGCCGGTCAGTAACCTCTGTTTTTATCATGCTGTGCTCTTTTGCTCTCTTCTCTTCTCCTCTTTCCCTTCTTTTGATCCTTTGTGTCATAGCATTCTGCTGGACACTGAAGGTAACCTACATGTGTATTATCTGTGCAGGCATCCACAGTGTTGTGTTTGATGAGCAGTGCCAGCACATTGTCGCCATGTGTTCTCTGGAGGGAGAGATAGTGCCTCTCAGAAACCTCATACGCATCTCCAACCTGGTGGAGGTAAAGCTGTTGTGCAGATTTGTGTGAACGTAAACATATTCTGTATGTTCTGTGTTTTAGACTCTGTTTTTGTTTGTATATTCTGTGCCTGAACTGTTTTCCTTCTTTCTAGGTATGGCTAAGTGAGCTGTCTATGGAAATGAAGGAGACTCTGAAGCATCTGCTGTATGAATGTCTGTCAGCAGGGAAGAAAGGGGCTGTGGACCCATCACGTTACCCATCACAGGTACACACACACTTTTTTGTATAATCAGCATTTGTATATGAAAATCAGATGACTTCTGAGGTAGCAGAATGATTTTTAACGGCTGTCCCGACCCAGCATGTGAAATAAATGAATTTTCCTGTAAGAATGTCTTCTTAATTACTATGTCTGGTGCAGATTCTGTGTCTGGCAGAGCAAATCCAGTTTACTGAAGATGTGGAAAGAGCCCTGAAAGAGCAAAATTTGCAGCAGTTGGAGCTGGAGCTCAATGCTAAATTAGAACACTACACTACAGTGGATACCAGCTCGGACGATAACGCTAACACAGGTAGTTCTGTCTGTGCTTGTGTGTGTGCATTCTTGAATATATACAGTATACGTGCCCTTTCAGGCTGGTTCAACCTCTCCCAGAACCACACCAAATACCAATGTTATCGACTTTTAATTTTTTTTCCTTTAGGTTAATTAGCAAGTTTTTCCATCTCCTTTTTTCCTCTTATGTAGGTTAAATATATACATAACAGGTCCTTGTTGTCATAATCTTTCCATTTGTCTCTCCCTCTGTCTGTCTCTTATTAGTTTTTGCACTAAACTGTATCTCCTTGTGCTACTCTGATCATATCATTGATTATTGAGAGGGTAAAAAAAACTTCTGATGTGAGACTAATGCAAACCCAGACAGAATAAGCAGAGAAACACAGTACTATACCCTGTGTGCTAAAAGATGCTCAAGTTGTTGTCCTGTTCTTGTACCCCTGTTTATACTGCAACAGAGTTTTCCTTTTTTATCCTGCTTTTTTTTGGTTGCTGATCACATTCCTGATAATATGGACCCCTCTAAACTCCCTCGCTGTCCTTATAAACAAATGCTACTTGACATTCTCTTGTTGTTCCACTATCAGACTCCCTCTTGCGTCGTTAATGATTGAGCTCTGATCAGAATCTTGGGTTGTTACTTAGGACTGAAGAGATTAATGCCGAATGAATGACTGCTCTTGTGTGAATCTCTTGATAGCCAGGCGGACACAAGAGGACGCAGAGGGGCAGCACCCTTTTAAAGCTAGAGATGCGGTAGCTTGCAGGCTAATTTAATGACTTGGGGCAGAACTTATGGCTGCAAAAAGCATGACAGCAGCGTTTTTTCACAGGACTTAAATTTGTGAAAAGGACTTTAAAATTTAAATTGCGGTTTCTTATTCATGCATGAGATGAAAAGCTCTCTCATAATTCTGGCAGTGGCATAATGTCAAGGGACATTGCTGGCAAATCCCAAATTTCTGTTCCATATGAAAATGTATCAATGAAAGTAATGCTTGTTTCACTTGCACACAGAATTACTGAGGACACATTTTCTTCATCACTAACTTACAGCGAAGTTTGGAAAGTTTGGAAATCATTAGCTTAATCGTTATGTTTCAAGGTTAGGAATCTGCTTGAATTTGAGTATACTCCTTGAAAAATGCTTGAGTTTCAACATACTCTGGTGTTTTATGTACATGATCATTTGTGTAAACCAAAAATCTTTTTATTATTTGAAGTAAAACAATCCTGTTGTCATAGTGGTTTGTTGTCTCCCACATTAGATAATCATGATCAAAACATACAAGCAGAGTAAATATGAATAGCTGCTTAAAAGCTGCTTCACTATACATTAATTGCTGTTGGTATAAAGAAAGCATCTAAACTTTATTTTTTACATTTGCATTTATAACAATTTAGATGTGATGATTAAAGGTTTGTGAGTCTAGAAATCTTAGGTTAAGGTGCCTTGAAAGTGCTTGAATTTTACTCTGAAAAACCTGTGCGAACCCTTAGATTTTGATCTTTTTGACAAAATCACAGCATAACAGATATTGAAGGCTGTTATATTTGCAGATAATACAGTTCATTTTGATGCTAGGCTCTACCATCCACACTTCAAATAGCACTCATTTCCATGATAACACCTCATTAAATTACTGGCTCACTTAAAACAACCAGGTATGCTGAAGAGGCCTCGGAGTGGCAGTACTGATTAAAGCACCTAAAGTAATGGCAAGAAGGATAATCTAATCATCCAGTCTACAGTAATGGACCATAAAGCCAGGCAGGGAGTGGGAGTGATCTCCACTTTGGCACAGAGACAAGGCACGATGGTGAACATTTGGCAAGGTATTTTGTGTGCCTCTGCGGCTAGGCAGACATCGCCGATGCATTTCTACATACACATACCAAGAATCTACCACACATGACAATTGGACCCACTTTAATTTAAATATGAAGAAATTCTGTTGGTTATGAGTGATTAGACTAGTCCTCAAATGTGCATATTTGTACGGATTAAAAAAAACATATTTAGTTAGAATCCCTCATAGTTTTGTTGATGTTGTTGTGACCAAGATGTGCTCTTTAGACAGTAAACTAAATAAGTGTTCTAGCTACATTTGATTATTCCCTTCTATTTTCTTTTTAATTTCATTCTTAGCTTTGACACGGCTCTTCTCAAAGTACAGGGGATACTCAATGATTAGGGCAATCTGACAAGTTAGTAAGAATGGCACTATTTCCAAATTGTCTCAAGTGTGTTTTTCTGCATTTTATGCAGTCACTTATGACAGTTAAGCCAGTATTTGTTGGTGATATTGACTGTCGAGAATATCAGTGTGGCTGTATTCGTGTCTGACACAGTTTCCATTTCTAAATTGTTCGATATAATTCTGCTTTTTTTATTTTATTTTTTTTACTTTAAACAGCTTTCCTTACAACTGACAAGGTTGCTGTTTTATAGTAACATAAAGGCTATTGCCATTCTGTCTGCTGACAATAAAAGCCAATCATCTATTCACCACAGAGTGTTTATTTAATGACCTGAATGAACACTAAATAGAGTGGTAATTACTTTACAAGTTTTTAAAGTCAACGTTAAGAATCTTACTTGGTCTGGGCAATGTATTGATGATACATTTGCCAGATTGTTCTACTTGTTCTTAGGCCTACCTTTAACCACAAAATGTCATTATATATACATTGCTGATGATTATTTTTTTAAAATCTCATTGTGTTAATAATGTGTGAAAGCACCAATAGTCATTCCTACATTATTGTGGCAATATCAATATCGAAATATTTGGTATATCATGATTGTTTACTTTGTCCCTATCAGCCGCCCCTGTATCTTAAACTTTTAACATCATTGATCAAGAGAAGGGATTGATCACAGAAATCCTGGACTATAGTATAGCACTGTGCATGCTTTTGTATAATACAAAAGTTAGTGTTTTCTCCCCTGCATGAGTATCTTTTTTTCTTGCAAATGCAAAATAGGTTTGGCCTTGTCAAATACTGTATATGACTTTTTCAAAAATGATCCTCCTTTATGATCAAGTTTATTATTTTTGTAACTCTACCAATTCTGCCATCCTCATGTAAATGCCTGTCTTCCTGTGCAGAGTCCAATGTGCTGCAGCTGAAGCTAAAGGCCTTGATCCTGGATATTATTCACAACATCAGTGTGGTGAAGCAGCTTAGCCAGGCAGGAGTTACCACCCCTGATGCCTGGGCCTGGAAGAAGCAGCTTCGCTTCTACATGGGATCAGACAAATGCTGCCTCATACATATGGTGGATGCACAATTCAGCTATACATATGAATACCAGGTGTGTTTGCATGCTCAGTAAATATTTACATTTACAATGACTTGAAAGGAAGGAAAGCAACACATGTTTTCAACTCATTTATGCGGTACCTTATTTGTGTAATTAGAAAATATGTATTATTACATGAGAAACTACTAAAATTATACATATTATGCCAGAATTGGATGCATTTGTTCTTTTTTAACTGCCTAGTTACATGACTCATATTCACATTTAAGTTACCTGTAACAGTAATCAAAAACCATGCATGCAAGTTATATATATTTTTCCTTTTCAACAAATGCACGCACATTCTATTTTGCCAAACTCTGATTAATTAACAGAGTGCATCTATACCATAGTCACTTGTAGAATCACACAATGTAGTATTAGGCCCCCATACATTTTCATACATGCTTGACTAAACCAAAGCCACAGCAGCAATTGACTTACGGATAGTTGTCTGGTTATCAGTTTGGTACTGAAAACAGGAAGCTCCACTGATGGTACCAAAATAAAATATCCTAAAATTCACTGATTTTAGTACAGAATTTCATGGTATAGGATATTGATCTGAATAAGTAACCTCTTGATACCCATTCAGGGTTTCACAAAAACATTTTCTAAGTTTCAGGAATATACTTGAACTTCTTATTTTTTACCTTTTGGGGGCACTGTTTGTGCAGATATGAGGCACTGAATAACCTTTCTTTATGTCCCCTCTGCAGTTCCTGGAGTCACTCATTATCATTTTCTTTGACTGTCCTTCATTTGTTTATCATTCCTTCCCCTCTTAATCCATCATCTGTCTGTTTGTCTTTATCCTTTGCTGGCTTCTTTCCTTCTCTCTTGTGCCCCCCCCCCCCCCATCCTTCCCTCTCTCACACATATCTTAACTTGTGTCTGGCTATTTCACTGTGTTCTTGTCTATTTCTTTCTGGCTCACTGTCTTCTCCCTCCTACCTCTGCTATCTCCCAGGGGAATGCTGCTAAGCTGGTGCACACTCCACTTACTGATAAGTGCTACCTGACTCTGACCCAGGCCATGAAGATGGGGCTTGGGGGAAACCCCTATGGGCCCGCTGGCACAGGCAAGACCGAGTCGGTCAAAGCCCTGGGGGGGCTGTTTGGGCGGCAAGTGCTGGTGTTCAACTGTGATGAGGTATGATGATGCTCCCGGAGAGTATGTGATAGATTTAACATGTCAGTCACAACTTTGTATAAGTCAGCATTTTTCTAAGAGCAACACATATGCCAATAAGGACACACAAGGCTATCTGTTTTCTGTCTGTTTTTTAGGGTATTGATGTGAAGTCAATGGGAAGAATCTTTGTGGGCCTGGTGAAGTGTGGAGCATGGGGCTGCTTTGACGAGTTTAACCGCTTAGAGGAAGCAGTGCTGTCTGCAGTTTCCATGCAGATTCAGGCCATTCAAGACTCCCTTAAACATCACAAGAACACATGTGATTTGCTGGGGAAAGAGGTCAGAAAATGAGAACAGATGCAGAAGAACACATTGTTTCCAAGTGCCGATGCAACAACAACAAATTACTCTTTTACATATATCTTTCTGTTTAATGCACTGACTAGTATATATAGACACAACCTCAAGTTGTTGCCTTTCTGCCAAATCAGTCTTTCAGTAAATCAGTAAGTTAGTTATTCGTCCATTGTAGAAGAGTTAGTTGGGTCAATAATCTTAAGTATGAAACATATTTGATTAAGTAGAATGACATTTTCCTTCATCCTCCAGGTGGAATTGGACCCAAACTCTGGGTGTTCATCACAATGAACCCGGCAGGTAAAGGCTACGGCGGCAGACAAAAGCTTCCAGACAACCTAAAGCAGCTGTTCAGGCCAGTGGCCATGAGCAGGCCAGACAATGAGCTCATTGCTGAGGTCATCCTCTACTCCGAGGGCTTCAAAAATGGAGAAATGTTGGGACGCAAGCTGGTTGCAATTTTCAACCTGGCCAGGTAATAAATGTGTGATCTCTTTTTGTCGGTTTGGGTTAGGATTGACGTTGGAGGGAATAAAAATACGAGACTTATTTCACTGTCTGTAGCTTATCAGACAACTAATTATGCAGTATGTGTATGACATGTGGGGGGTGTTTTTTTGTGTGCCAAACTGAATCATGTTGTGGGTGTTGAATTTATTTTAAATTATCCATACTTACTGTTGCTACAGTCTATTGCATTATATTGATTTTGTGGATAAGTTATCCTCCTCCTCCCACCCATTAGCACTGCATCCAGTACCACAGTCCATTCAGAGTGTGTGAGTATGTGTGAAAATGTGCCTTTATTTGTGTGTCCAGGGAGCTGTTGACTCCCCAGCAGCACTATGACTGGGGTTTGCGTGCTCTGAAGACAGTGCTGAAGGCCTGTGGCAGTCTCCTGCAGCAGCAGAGGAGGAGTCATGACAAGGACAAGAGTAAGACCCCCTCTAGCTATTTTTTTATTTTAAGGTACAATATTTTCTGTGAGGCATTTTTACTTTTCCAATAGTGAAGCGTGACAGGAAACTTATGAGAAAGTGGGTGCGTTTTTGTCCGTGAGCTCGAGTTACATTCATTGCTGCCAAAAGTACATAGTACCATAACTTTTTTGTGTTGGGGAAAAACTTCTGCACAACACAACACATACTGTATAGTGCATTTGACAAATAGGACTAATGCAGAGCAACAGGATTTATTGATTGAAATACGCTGCAACATGTTGGGATCTACAATCGAGGGCTGAAGAGAAAAACAGGTGATTTCACTGTTACCTCCTCCTGTCCGATGTTAATCAGATAAATCATTTGGTGTGGGGCAAAACTTAAAATATTGACAAAAAAGAAAAAACTGTTACTAAATGACATCAGACTTAGTTAGGCAGATCTGTACTAATATTAATTTCTTGTCACTTATAAGCCAATATGTACGCTGATAGTTAGCTAATATCCCCCTCATCATCAACGTCAACTTCATCGGTCTAGCTCTCCTAAAAACAAGTTAATCATTTTGACAGCATAACACACACAACAGGATTCAAAATCAATATATGTTTGAGCAATTATTCTACACAATTAACCCAAGGTTTTTATATCAAGTGTCACTGTATAAGTCTTCTTTTGTGTCTCTTCTTATGTCTGTATTGACAACTAATGATAATAGCTACTAAAAGTTACAGGTCAGTTTGATATGTCTTCAATACTCAATACAAGAATGTATTCATGCTTCATAGGTGGAAACAATAATACAGTAATGAAGTGTAAGTCCATCAAGTAACACAGATAGACACAAAGGGCAGAGCGGCCCTTTTACAAGAAGCAATGGTTTAAATCACAAGATATTGTCATTTTATACTATTTTAGTGTTTCAGAAGATTTGAATACTTGTGCCATGATTTTAAGTAAATACTTATAGAGCATTTGAGAACATTTTAAGTCCATTTCAGATATCACCACTATTGCAAAGATCAGTCAACTGCCTCATATCACAGAAAATGATCGGCATTAAAAAGCAGGACCATTAATTTACCCAAACTGAATTAATGTTAAGAGCTGACTGCAGGACATGAGGCATCGAGCCTGTTCCAAAACACTTCAAGAAGGCTCAGTGGTAGGCTCGTGACAGCCTGCTCAATAGATCAGAAGTAAATGTACAACGATAGCAGAGGAGTCATTATTATACTGTCATATGATATAAGATGCTGGAGACAGCCAACGTTGAAAGTCTATATACGTTTTTTTTTCAATACATTAGATTCACTGATTCATATTTTAAGTCAAACTGACTATATTGACAAAGGTTTAAGTAAAAGTTCCAGTTGTTACACAAAAAGTAAAGAAATTTAAAACTAACTTTTCGGTCAAAGTGTCTCTAAAAGTGTCCACTGGGAAGTGCTGAAACTGTTTCACTAATATTAGGCTTCTGACCTGAGAGGCAGACAGCTGTTGAGCTGATGAAAAGGATTAGAGGATAAGGCAAAAGTGAAAATACAGCCGGTTCGTAGATGCTTATCCTGAAATGCAATAAGGTCACACTACAAGTGTTATGGTAGTCTGTGTCTCTCTTTTTGAGAAACACTATTCATGAGTGAACTCCAAAAGGCTCTATTGACCAGCACTTTGTGTACACACCTGCTGTTGTCCTTGCCCTCTAAATCCTCTAATACAGACACGCCATCAATTGACATTTAGCCCAAATGCTCCCTTTAGAAACTTCCCTTCCCTTGGGCTTTCCACTTGTCTGTACTTTTGTCCTTCTCCATCGTCTCATTCCCAAACACTTTGCCGGAGTTCTGTTGTTTACCTCTTCAGTACCTCCTTCCCCCTCCTTCTGACCTCTTGTTAGCTCTCTCTCTGATACCTGGCTGTCGATGCCTCTCTCATCGCACTCGTTCCCACTCGCTGCCCTCTGCTTCTCACCCCCATCTCCCCTTCATCTCTCTGCTTTTCAATACTTTCCCCTCCTATCTCTCTCTTCGTTTTCTTCCCCACCTCTTCTTGAACCCATCCCTCTCTCTCTTTTAAATCCTTCTGTTCCACAGCACGGCCTTTATCTGCCCAACACACACACACACACACACACACACACACACACACACACACACACACACACACACACACACACACACACACACACACACACACACACTCCGTTCACCTCCCGTCTGCCGATGAGTCCCCAAGGTTTTCTTGTGTTTATCTCTGTGTGTAGTCTGGCCAAGTGTTCCTCCCTGCTGTGAAAAAAACACCACATTTGTGCCTGCAGGGAAGGCCAGCATCTTTTGGAGAAGAGAACAAAAGTATTGACAAACTCTTAAATCATGACAGGCCTTGGTAATTAGCACTTTTATAACAGAGGGCATGTGCCAGAGCAAAGCAGTAATCGCTGGGCAAGTATATTTTCACAAGCTTGTGTTTCTGTGTCTTTCTCCATCAAGCCATATTATTTCTTTGCTTCTCTTTCTGCATATCGACCTTTTTTAACCAGAATAAAACAATTTCATGTTTTAAGTCGTATCCTTATCACAAAATCTGTATTTTGAATAATAATTAATTTAATATAATTAATTAATTAAAAAAAAGTATTTTGTCTTTTACCACACTGGTGGCCAGAGGACAAAAAGGCATTCATCGACATTAACACAATGCTGCATTTTTATTAAGTTGGAGAAGATTAGTTACTGACAAGTTTATGGCAACCTTTCCTAAGTCATGTTGATGCTTCAGGCTCTGATAACTTTATGGCTGAGTAAAGTCTTTTGTGTAGGCCTATCTAATTTGGAGCATGGAAATGAAGCATTCCAAAGATCCTTGACATGTGGAAGTGTTCACACTTTACTGCTTACTTTTTGTACTTTTTTCTATGCATGTCAGTGCCTTAGATATTAGGGAGTACTTTTCTATAACCCTCACAACAAAATTGTTTATTATTTTTTTCCTTAACTATGATTATATATTCATGTTTCCTGACATGGTTAAAGTTGTATACCCTCTGAAGATTATCACGTGTTTGGTGGCTGGTTGGGGGTCTGTCCAAATGTATCCATACAGTGAATCAAAGTTGTATTAACAAAAGTCAGAAATATATGTTTGTTTTTTTTACATGCCTGTTCTATTTATTGGAATGGAAATTAAATTAATCTTTTTCATCTACATGCAGTTCAGGAGAGCAGTTTTGTGGTGCAGGCATTGAGACTGAACACCATGTCCAAGCTGACGTTCGCCGATAGCTCCCGGTTTGATGCTCTGGTCAGAGATGTCTTCTCCGGGGTAAATTTCACCGATGTGGAGGACCAGATACTGATGCACGCACTGGAGCAAGTCTACAAGGAGGCCCGACTTGAACTCATACCAAGCCAGGTGCGTGTGTATGAAAACATCTATTTATTAGCCAAATAGAAGGATGTTATTGTCATGATTATAACATCTGGTATTTAGCCAGTGTTGAGGATCATCCTATACTGCAACTTAAGAAGTCGCTATCATCAACACAGACACAGTTGGATAGTTTGTTTGAAAGATGGTAGAAAAGTCAGATTAATCTTAAGCTGTTTTTCCATCTCTGCGTAGCTGAAGAAAGCATTGGAGCTGAATGAACAGCTGAGACAACGCATGGGAGTAGTCATCGTAGGGCCAAGTGGAGCGGGGAAGTCTACACTCTGGAGGACGCTGAGGGCTGCTCTCAGCAAGACAGGCAAAGTGGTGAGTAAGAGACAGGCCGCCTACTTGGCTTTTCATTCAGCGATTTATAGTGTACATAACATCGAGTTTAATGTGAAACTTGTGGAAATGTATTCAAAATTACATGTATTCACATTACTTTGTGTAAGGCTTGGGCTCGAATAGTATTCAGCATACAAAGTATGACAAGAATTTACTCAAGAGTTTATGTGTCTTTGACTATTTCTGTTTTTTGTAGGTGAAGCAGTACACAATGAATCCTAAGGCCATGCCCAGACAACAGCTGCTGGGACATATAGACATGGATACCAGAGAATGGGCTGATGGCGTCCTCACACATAGTGCCAGGAGTGTGGTCAGAGAACCTCAGGGTAAGAGGTCTTGCATAGACCAACATTTAACAACTCGAATGCAAAGTTCTTGCACTGCAGCCAGTACACTCTACAAGGAATGGATACAGTTAGCCTAGTCAACATTTCTATGACTCTGTACTGTATCTGTTGTGGTTGATGTACTGTATGTATCTACAGTATATATGTATTTGTGTATTTTCTAGAGGTGAGCTCATGGATTGTATGCGACGGGGACATCGACCCAGAGTGGATTGAGAGTCTGAACTCTGTGCTCGATGATAATCGCCTGTTAACAATGCCTAGTGGAGAACGCATCCAGTTCGGACCCAATGTTAACTTCCTGTTTGAGACTCACGACCTTAGCTGTGCCTCACCAGCCACCATATCCCGCATGGGCATGATCTTTCTCAGGTCAGTCAGCCCATGCAGACAGCCTTTTAAGTGTTTGTTTGAAGTCTAACCTTTGCCAACTAACTTGACTCACTCCCCCTTCCCCTTTTTCCCCACTTGTATGTATCTTTAGCGATGAGGACATTGATGTGGGTGCCTTGTTGAAGTCGTGGTTGAGGGGTCAGCCAGAGGAGTGTCGTAGTAATCTAGAAAACTGGCTGGGAGACTACTTCCAGCGAGCCTTGGACTGGGTCATCAAACAGGTACTCTTTGTCCTCTCCTGTCTCAACAAAGTGGCTAAAAAAAACCCAAACTGTCTCATTGTGTTGAATTTTGAACACACACACACACACACACACACACACACACACACACACACACACACACACACACACACACACACACACACACACATGCTCAGCGCTGACCTGATTTTGCATGCACATGACAACAATATAAGAATTTGTGGATGAATGACCTCCACATATACTAACCAGTGTTCATTATAATCTGAATCTCTATAGTCTGATAAATTCACAAAAATCACTTGAAAAAACAGCAGGCTCTTGTGGATAGATCCAAGTTAGATACTTAGATACTTGGTTTCCCCCGTTTCCACCCCATTTATTCCAAACTCTTTGCAGATTTTTTAGTCAAACTTTACTTCTTTTCTCTCCTTTGATCAGAATGACTTTGTGGTGGAGACTAGTCTGGTGGGTACAGTGTTCAACGGTCTGTCACACCTCAGTGCTGTTACAGAGAGAGGTCAGTTCATCGTTGGTCTTCTCAGAGGTTTGGGAGGAAACCTCAGCCTCAAAACACGACAGGAGTTTGCCAAAGAGGTGAGGACCCCTGTGTTTTTTATATGTTCAGAGGGGGACTGTTAGAATAGTTTAGCTTCAGAATTAAAATTGTATTCAGGCCTTAAAAACTGGAGGATGAGTCATCATTTAATTACTTAGTACAGGATATGTACTTACTGTATTGCCACCATTGAGAAAGATATCAGAAATGGTTTTAATCTGTTCTGTGCTCTTATTTCTTTGTTTTTCTGTAGCTGCTGAGCTGGGCCAGGGAAAGCCCACCAGACACAAAAAAACCACTAGATACCTACTATGACTCTGACAGCGGCCATCTAGCAGCCTATACATTCCAGCGTCCAGAGGGTCTCACACTGGAACAGCTGTGTCATACACACACGCTACCTGTTATTGAGACTCCTGACATGCAGAGAGGCCTGCACTGCTTCTCCCCATGGCTCACGGCTCAGCACAGGCAGCCCTTCATGGTGGTAGGGCCAGAGGGCTGTGGAAAGGGGTAATTAGACACACATGGATATGTATGTACATACAGAGCACAAACATTTGCATAATCATGGGATTTGCATGCAAACACAAAATTTGGATCCAAACACAAAAATACATTTAGAAAACCATTCCATTGTGGGTAATTTTGAAAAGCAGTCGACTGGTTTAGCATTGCACTCCTATAACACCTGTGGACAGTTTAAAAACAGATGATCAAAATCGATTCAGCAGAACCAGAGATATCACCTTTTTTATCCCGTGCATTCTTCCTCCTTTTGAAGACCTGGTGCCTACATTACCCACAAGGCAACTTAGCCACCGACTTACATCACTGGAGGCAGTTTAACAGATTACATGCAGCTTCCTTTGGAGCTACAAAAGGCCTTATATGAGTTTTTTCACACATGCAGTAGTACTCCCCAAGACCTTTTAACAGATTATGATGTGTAAAATTGGTGGCATTACCCTTAAAATAGGCACTGTTCCATGCAGACTACATGTAGAAAAAGGGTTACTGAGGGTCACGTTGGAAGAATGTGCGTTATGGATTGTGAAGCAGAAGCAGTCAAATGCAGACACTCAAGATGACACAAGCAGACAATCAACACTGCTATCAAAGCTTGTTTATTTAAAACTTGACCTTTTGTGTAAAAGCACTGAAGAGTCAGAATAAGGATGAGATCTGTGTGTGTGTGGTGTATGTGCTCTGGCTTGTGTATGTGTACACAGAGAGCCGTTGCCTCTAAAGTAATTGCTTCCCTCCTCAGGGGGTTGAAGACCAAGGGTCACTCAGTTTGCCTTTTACACTCCAGTTGAGTCTCACTCAATGTCTCCCTTTCTCGTCCTCTTGTCTTGCCTCTCTTTGCCTGAAAGGTCAATGTGTCAGTGAGGCAGCCAGTTTGTCAGCTTATTCTTTCTGATTTCCAATTAATTTACACACACATAGACTGGAAGCAGCATACATGCACATGCATGCACATCATTTACTTTCCAATTATTTTTCTCTCTCTGTTTTGCGCCCTCTCAAAATGTCTCTCTTTGCCTTTGGGTCTGTTCTGACAAACATTGTTCTGTAGATCCCAAGTGGCCTCCCTAAATACAGCGCTAACACACATTTCTACTTTCCTGCAGTCCCAGCAGTATCCTAAACATATACGGGACATACAAGAGTCGCAGCATTTAAGTGTATGTGTGTTTCTTGACCTTTTTTCCATGTATTGTTTTTAGCATGCTCCTACGCTATGCCTTCTGTCGGCTCCGCTCCACCCAAGTTGCCGTGGTTCATTGCAGTGCCCAGACCTCATCTCGTCATGTCCTGCAGAAGCTCGGTCAGACCTGCCTGTTGCTCAGCTCGAACACTGGCCGAGTCTTCAGGCCCAAAGACTGTGAGAACCTGGTGCTTTACCTGAAAGACATCAACCTACCCAAACCTGACAAATGGGGGACCAGCAACCTCACTGCCTTCCTGCAACAGGTAGCGAGGATTCATAAAGACCGATAAATGTAGACAAATTAGTGAATAGATGATGTCGTTAAAAAAAGTATTGTTTTCAATCCTTATGACACTAGTTCCATGTAAAATTTAAAAGCACTTGGAGTCTCTCTTACATACTTTTTGAGCCCTTTAATGAATGCCTTACTTTCTCTCAACTCTCCTGTATCTTCCACCTCCTTAACTCTCTCTCCCATCTCTCTATGCCTTTCCTCCAGGCTTTGACATATAAGGGATTCTATGATGAAAATCTGGAGTGGGTGAGTCTTGAGAATATCCAGGTAGTGGCCTCCATGTCAACAGGGGGTGCTGTTGGGAGCCATTCACTCACCTCCCGCTTCTCATCTGTAGTTCGCATCTGCACTATTGAGTAAGTATGGTACACAATACTTTATGTATCTGCATACATGCCCTTTAAATTTTGTTTCCCCAACATCGCCCCTCATCTCGCTCTGTTTCTGTGCTTCACTGTCGCTGTCGCTCTCCCTCTAACTCTAACTCTGACCCTGATACTACCCTCTCTTCTCTTTTCATTTCCCTGTCTCCATCTGTTTCTCTGCCTCTTTGCCTCTGCCTTTAGCTATCCAGACAGGGAGCAGCTGCAGACTATCTACTCAGCATACCTGCAGCCAGTTCTCCAGCATAGTCTGGGCAGCCAGGCATCCTGGGCCAGCACAGGGAAAACACACCAGCTGGCTGGGTCTCTTGTGCAGCTCTATGAACAGGTATTGACTTGAACAGGGTGTTCATTCATGTTCACATCTGTATTTTTAGCAACAAAGTCTTGCCTGAGATATTGAAAACATTACCAAGTCATTGGAGACTGATTTAAGTGATTCCACATCGAATTCATTGCTGTCCCCCCAGCAGAAGAAAAGCACACACAGGCTGAGCACTGCCGAATGATGAATGAGATCAGGAAGAAATTACTACATCCATTTGCACCACAATAACATCACCCAGGCTCTTGTATGCTTTAAAAACAACCTCTTTTGGTTGAGTGCCGAGTATTGTTTTGGAGAGCACATCGGATTTTTAGATAACTATTGCAAGTCTAGAGTTTGTAAGAGATTATGTATGGCATGTTACAGTAGTGCAGAATGATAGTAGATGTTGTGATTCTGCGTAGGTGGTGAAAATGTCAAGATAAACGTTTTACATTTACAGTTGATGGAAATCAATTCCATTAGCATATCCGTCTCCTTAATTTACCTCATGGAATTTGTTTTCAGCATCTTACTGTGTATCACACTTAACTAATGCCACGAATGTCACACTGAATTGTGTGACATTTTAAGGTAATAATTGGATACACTTGTTGTCTCTCAGGGATGTCTTGTCACCTAAACTTGTACTGTATGCAAAGGTTTGGTGACAGGGTAAACACTCCTTAGCTGTTGGTGTATTGCAGTATTTAAACAAAAATTCAATGTGCCACTGAATTACCAAGATTTTTAAGAGAACTCGAGCAATGTGATGTATTTTGAAAAGCCAGAGTGGAGTTCTGCAGGAGAGTTGTTTTATTGTACAGGAACAAGCTGTCACTCAATGAAGCCCCATATGGCAGGCACTCAAATACTACTTTGGAGTTTAAATGTCTGTATCATGCTTAATGCCTTGTATGCTGATCAAGCAAAAATGTAAAGGCACTTATTTGGGTGAACTACTGTAATTTCGACCATAATTAAGCATATTAGGTATAAGTTGCCAATTTATTTTTCTCCTATGTATGTACATGTCACCTCTCTCCCTGTGTATCTTTACTCTCAGGTGAAAGCCAAGTTTACAGTGGATGACCACAGTCACTACCTCTTTACCCCCTGTATCCTCACAGAATGGGTCCTCAGCCTGCTGCGATATGACCTTACTGCAGGTAACCAAACTCGCATGCATGGATGCACACATATTAATATGTGTCTGTTTGAGCACTTTTTCTAGGAAGGAATAAGATCTCTAAGTTTGGGAGTGAGTTAGTACTTCAGGCTCCGCTGAGGTCCAGAATAGTATTTCTTATTTTTTTTTTTAAAGTGGGAACCCTCAAGAATCAGACCCATGGCCCGTAAAGGGATTTTTTTGACCCACATTTTCAGAAAAACAGAAAGTCGGATTTAATGGCCCATTGCTTTTCTACTAATTCCTGAGAGTCCTCACTTAGAATAATTTTGCTGCCAGTGAGGAACATAAAGCATTAATAACTTCAGTTTTGATGCCTGAATCAAAAAGACAGCACCAGATGGCTTAGTTTCTTGTCAGTATTCCTTTAGCTCAGAGCTACTGTCTCCAACTCTCACCTTTTTCTTCATTCCATCTCTTCCTTCCTCCATCCCTCCTCTCTCCCCTCTTTCCTCACTTCCTCTCTGTCACTCGTCTGTCTCTCCCTCTTTTATCATCCTCTCCCTTTGCTGTCCTTTCATCTCTCCCTCTGTCACTCTTTCTCTCCTTCTGCAATGTGTTCCTGCTGTGATAGTGTGTCCAATCATTTATTTTAATTAAACACGTCAGCGGACAAACTTCTCTTTTCCTGTGCTCATCATTTTTTAACTTACTCTTACTTCTTCCTCCCTCTTTCCCCTCTATTGCTGCTTACCTTCTTTTTGGTATGTAAAACCCCCCTCTCTTCATCTTTATTCTGTGCTGTGTTGATGTTTGTGGTGAGTTTTATTTGGCATGTGATCACAACCAATATATTAGCATGTCATAACTTCCATTACTTTAGTGTTTGACATTTAAAGTGACTACAACTGATATTTTAAAATAATTTTTTGTATTTTGTAAAAGGGGTCATTTGAACTGATTAAACGGCAGAGAATCATTGTAACACTGCTTGTCTTAACAGAGCTTTTTCAGCAAGTTCCAGCTCATTGTTTACTCACATTTAACACCATCCATACCAGGCAGCTATTTTCAAAGAAAAAGCACTAAAGACTCTCAGTACACTACCCTTCCAGCATGAAACAGCTAGGCAGACAGTTAGCAACTAGCCTGTGAACATAGTTGAGCATTTAGCAGCCAAAGAGTCAGACATTTCCCTCAGGAGTTGGTAGAAACCAAAACCAGAGTTAATAGAGAGTGAAATTGACAGAAATACGACCCCAAAATGTATTAAAATGGCGCTGTTGTAAATAAGCAACAAGTTTGTGAACAAGTTCACAATATCAATGTCAGTGCTGTGTTCACAACTTGTTTCTACTGCCCTCAAGTGACCAGAAAGTTTTCCAGGTTTAATTTCTGTGTTTAAGTAAAATATCTTTTAAATTGATTGGGGATTTAGTAGAGAGACATTAACTAACAAACAAGATTGTATAAGTTTCCTCAGGTAAATGAGAATGAGGTCATGTATAGTGGACTTAGATCTTCAGTTTTTGTTGTGTTGCTCTTACACAACAGTATATCTGAAGCAAAAGATTTAACATCATGACCAATAAATGGGACTAACTGATATCATCAGCCAAGTTTATTGCAGATATATCAGTATTGGCAGATATGCTAAAGAGCATTGACAGGTTTTTAAAGCTTGGTTACAATTCTTCAATAACCAAATTTAAGATTCTTATCAAAATTGTGTATCTATGTTATGTGTTTTTATTAAAGCTACTGTAAGCATTTCTGTCGTTTTAATTAACTTCCTGTCCATTTTGCAGTTAGCAATCCCCTCCCTCCTCTCTACATCGCCACATGAATGAACAGCGGTAATCGGCAGATATAGCAGCAAACAGGAGGATCCTGCTCTCTGCGTGTTCATTAGCAGACAGGACTGCCTATTTATGGAGTTCTCTGTCCTGATTGGATAAAGTGGGCAGGGATACCAGAAAATCTCTTTTACAGCATGAATGGGGGGAGGAGAGACATGGGTTACTGACCAAACGCTCTATAACAGTGATTACTGTTAGCATATAGAGCTATTCAACACATATTTTAATAAAAAGAATCACTTACAGCAGCTTTAACAGATATTAATACCTGCACTTGCCTAAATAAATCCAGAGTTAATGTCTTTATTGGCTGTGGTGGTAGAATCACCACTGGTGTGGGTATAGGGCAGGGAAATCATCTGAAAGCCATAGGCATAGACAATGTTTAGCATGACAACTTGGCACTTTAAGTGTTTTCTTTTCCTTAGTGGTCTTTAAAATTTAATATGCCAGGAAAAACCCTGGAGTGTAAACTGTGTCTCAGTCTGACTGTCCTCTTCAGCTCTTTCGATATAATGTGACAGACACTGTTAAAGCCGGCGGCCTATGAGACTCTCGTTTTAGCCAGCAGCACTCTGCTGATTCTTGGGGGAATTTAGTAAATTTATGCTCACCCTGGGAGGTACTTTTGTCATGCCTGATCCCACCAAAAACAGGCCATTGACTCATGTTAAGGCCTGAGTCATAGTGTGACTACTGTGCTAGTGTCTGTGTGTGCACTTTTCGAAACTTAAACAACCATGACAGTTATGGACAGACTACAAAATGCTCATTGTGTGAGTTATTGAGATAGTGAGAAGTAGAAAAATGACCTTTTGGAGATGAGTCACTGAAATGTAGTTTCTGATCACTTCTGTATTTTAGTCACCATGCTGAATGTTGTCCGATCAGAAAAAAAATCACCAAATCTTACTTTGTGTGTAAATGCAAGCATGAGCATGCCTCGGGATATCCTGCTGGGTATTAATCCAGATATGTGTCTGTGTCTCCTTTATTCCTATTTAGCTCAATCTAATGTGACAGACAGTGTTTTGGAGGTGGTAGCATACGAGGCCAGGAGGCTGTTCAGAGACCGGCTCGTTTCCTCCAAGGACCTTCACACCTTTGATAACATCCTCTCCTCCATCATACGGGGAGACTGGGGCTCTGACGCTCTAGACAACATGACTGGTATGAAACAGCTCTTTTCGCTCACACGGACCTTCATTCAAATCAGACGTACACATACGGAACAATTGTTTGCAGGCTCAGATAGATTCAACATCAAAGCAGGAGAAATTCCATTACAGATTGACTACTTGATGCAATTTATGCATTCATTTTCAGGTTGCCACTTATACTTGAATGCAAGCATTGTTGATTGGCTCTGTTGTTTGAAAGCTCTGCATTTATGGCACTTTCCCAGCTAATGGTGTGTTTGCTTATTTAACACCAGCATGACAAAATCTGACTGCTCCAAACCACTTAAAACTAAATGTAAACAGAACTCTGAATGTTTCTCATTCACTGATCAAGAACATAGGGTCACCCACTGGTGTTAACATTTGAATTGCTTGGTTATAGCAGGGGTCAGATGTTGGCAACTAGTTTTTAAATCCTGGCTGGAGCTGGCAGAGCTCCAATGTTGAACTTGCCTGCCAACTCCTAGTGTGAGATAAACGCAAACAAAGTGTTACAAGGATCAAGAATCATACCAGATTGGTGTTGTCCACACCTAACAGGAGGTCCCCTTAGGAACCTGAGAGGATTGAGAGTTAAAGATAAATAAAGATCCCGCCCCCCTTAAATGTAAATGTACACACTGTAGTCATAATACTAATATGTACTCTGCCTTGTAATGGTCTGCACAGCAGCACTAGAAATACTTGGCAAATGCAGGCAAGAGCAGGTCAAAGACAGTTTTCTTCATGCAAACTAATATTGGAAGCCAGTACAAAGAAAACATGCAAAGAAAGCTGGCTCAACTCAGAGAGGTGTAATGATCAAGAACAGGTTTTGGCTGCTGAATAAGCACGATGACATATCTATAATCAAGGCCCTTGAAGCTGCCAAAGAAAGACTTACAGTGCTGGCAGTCAGACTAAAGACATCAGAGAGACAGCGGCGTAAAGGATACATTCTTTTCATCACATCAACACATCCAGAGTTCGCTTCCAGCTACCGTGAAACCCAACAGTTTAAATTTAAAAATAATTGGATGAGCATACATACGTATAACACCAGTTCTCAGTGACTAGGAGACACCAAACTGCATTATCCCTGAATGTGGCGCCTGGCAATGATTGCAGAGACAGGGCAGAACCTTGCAAGTGTGATAGCTTTTTTCTTGAACATCCCCGTCATCTGCACACCATTCTCCTCTAACCTCCTATTAGCATCGCCTAGACTGCTGAATATAAATACAAGCAGTTTGCATTCATATCTAAGCTGTGAGAAAAGTGCAGTCTGCCTGCAAAACAAAGATCTTGCCTGCTTTTATACAACATCTGGGATGTTAGACAAAATACAGAGATTGATCATCCAGACAAACATTTGATCTCATTTTCACATGTATTTGAATTCTATTTGTTAATTTTATGTGTATTTTGTCTCACTTCTACTGTATGTCATTTAATGTGATCATATTTCGGTGTGTTACTAACAGTCTGTAATATTTCCCTGGCATACAGATGGTTTCTATGTGACATGGGGAGCATCTGAAGGGGCTGTAATGGCTCCAGGCCAATCTCTGCCTCCTCATGGTAAACAACTGGGACGTTTGCATTCGGCTGACCTAAAACAAGTTATACAGAAGGTACACAGTGAGGAGCTGTTGTCTGGCGTGTTGTTTGTGTGGTCAGGCTTATTGGATTTAATATGCACACATACATATGTGTTTACAGACGGTACAGTAGGAAAGTACAATTAAGCTTTTTTGCTGCTTATAGCTGCTACATTGAAATGCTGCTTACATGCTGCTGCATCATTTATACAATCTCTTTGTAATAATAACATAATATTATATTATTCATTATTATAATAATAATGAAAAAGGTTATACTGTATAATGAGAACGATTGCTTTCAGTGTTTTTGCTGATAAAACTTTAATATATTTACAAAACAAACACAACTGTTTGTGTCCCTCCCTCTCCTTCCTCAAGGGAGTAGTTCTGTACAGCCGTGATAACAGGGAGCTGGATCTCCTCCTGTTCTGGGAAGTGTGCGACTTTGTGTCCAGGGTGGATCGGGTCCTGAGCAGACCCGGTGGCTCTCTGCTCCTGGCGGGCCGGAGCGGAGTGGGTCGGCACACGGCCACGTGCCTGGTGTCGCACATGCACGGATACACATTGTTCACGCCCAAAATCTCTCGTGGCTATACTCTGAAGCATTTCAGCAATGATCTCAAGACGGTAAGAGTGGATTCTTTTTTTATTGGTAGACATTGTGCCAAGAAACCACTCTTTGCAGAATGCACTTAGAGATAATTGTAGTATATTAATATATTTTTTGTGGATAGAAATTGCCAAATTGATAGTCGAATGGCACTTATACAAGCAATTTAAGCAATAAATACACAGATAGTTTTCGAAAGGAACTTTGGTTTCCATATACATGTAGTGCGCTGTGTTTATATCAAATGTATGTGTATGTTTGTGATGCATTTGTATCAAACATGTAATATATAATATGTTCATACTGTTTATGTAGGTGATGCAGCTAGCAGGTCTGGAGGGCCAACAGGTGGTTCTACTGTTGGAAGACTATCAGTTTGTTCACCCAGCTTTCTTAGAGATGGTCAACAGCCTGCTCTCATCAGGTATGTATTTTGTTTGTGTGTTCGTTTTCCCCTCTCTTCATTTTTACGAGAACAGATTTGACTGTTTTGACCTCAAGTTCGACGTTCAATGTCTTTTTCAGGTTAAGGTTAGAATTTGGGTGAGATTAATGATAGTAATAAAGGAAAAGTTTGGCATTGGAATGGGAAATATGCTTGTTCCATTTCTTGTGGAGGGTTAGATGAGAGGACACCACTTTCATGTCTGAGCAGGAAATACATAATAGGATACCCAGCAACACTTCCAGTCCTCTGCCTTCATAAATACGATCTGCATTTGAACATGAACCATGCACTTATTTTAGCAAAACCTAGACTGTACACCAATCAAAGGTTGCAATTATAATTAATCCTGGCACTACTATCTTGTAATTGAGAGATGCTGATGTGTAAGGAAACACTGATCATTTCTTTGTGTGTGTCTGTGTTATGTTTCAGGTGAAGTCCCAGGTCTATACACCCCGGAAGAACTGGAGCCTCTCCTCACCTCCCTCAAAGACACTGCTTCCCAGGATGGATTCACCGGACCACTCTACAACTACTTCTCCTACAGTCAGTTCTCTATATTTATCGACATCACAGTCCCTCTGTCTTTCTGTGTGTCATTCATTATTTTGGTCTGTTCCCATCTTTGTGGTACTCTGATCTTCTTTCTCACTGTATAAGTCTACTACATGTTTCATTTATTTCTACTGATTGTTCTATCTATTCTCCTCTGTTATTGTATCTGACTCTGCTCCGCTGCCTCCCCGCTGTGCAGTGGTGTGTGTACTGTAGAAGTGGTGCAGTGTCTGTGAGGTTGAGGTTGCTGCTGGAGAATCAAATCAATAGCTCTATTATTGTCAAAGTAAACCCGCTAAAGAGCTCCCTGCTCACCTTCACTATCAAACTCTGTCAGGGAGGCACAAGCTAAAAGGGACAATATCAGTGACAGAAAAAGTAGTGCCTGTCTCTCATTTGCTGTGTCTCAAACAACTTTTTGTGATTAACTCCTCCAATGTTTTCATTCCCCAACTATCCTGCTGCTCTTTGTGTCTCACACCCACTTAGGAATCCAGCAGAACCTTCACATTGTTTTGATCATGGACTGCTCCAACTCTAACTTCACCATCAACTGTGAGAGCAATCCAGCTTTCTACCGCAAGTGTTCTGTTCAGTGGATGGAGGGATGGTCTGAAAGCAGCATGAAGAAGGTTAGTGGAGAAGGAGAAGGACAACAAGTACAGATCAAAAACAGATATTAAATCAGCAGTTGTTGAAGTTAAAGTTTAATAAAGTTTAATATCAATAAATCCAGCTAAAAGTATTGAGTGTTGAGATTTACATATGCCTGGTGCCACAAAGATATCTGTATGCTTTACCAGTATCCAGTGGCTTCAGATCCAATATTGACCCGATCGGTGCAGGGCTTAAGAAGTAAATTTGCTTACCTGCGGTGCCTGAGATTTAAAGTACAAAAAGTGACACAAAAATTCTAATGCATGCATCAGCGCTTTCTATGTAATTTCACATCTGGTGTGTGTCTGTAAACCTCTAAACCTTTTCAGATTCCTGAGCTGCTGCTGGCAAAGACAGAAGGAGGAGAGGAGAGTGAAAGAGAAAAGGCCACAAACGTGAAAAGCTTAGGTAGGAGCACTTTACTTACAGCAAAAAAGTCTATTATTATTTAGAAAATTAGCTACTTTGATACCACTGTATGACTGTGTTATTTATACTGATGGTGATTTTATTTTGGTAGTACATCTACTCGGTCATTTCCCTTATTCTAATGTACTGCTCTTCTGTGGATGTAATGTGTTTCACAGTTACCACAACTTTAATCTTAGTACTATGTTTGTCTCTGTTTTGTGTTACAAACTTGACCTCCTAAAGTTAAACCAGTTTGTGCTCACAAGCCTCATCGTCCTCTGCTCCCAGCAGGGTCTGCTCAGGGAGACCTGTGCCGCTTGTTCCTGATGGTCCATGAGTCATGTAGAGAGCATGGTGCGACACCCAGCCAGTACATGGCCTTTCTGCATGTTTACACCGCATTATATAGCCGGAAGAAGAGCCAGCTCACAACGAGACAACAGCATCTGCAGGTACAATACCAGCAGTGATGCAATCTGGAGCTTTTAGTACACAATGTCCATATGCACAATGGACTCAGATGCATAGTAATGTAATAACACCACATGTTTGATTGTTTTGTACAAGTTCATGTAGTAGGTAGACATAGACAAAAAAGTAGCCAGGTTTTTTAAATAAATGTTTGATGAGTTTTTGTGTACCTCTGAATGTGGAAGTATGCTGTTTACCAAATTATTTATGAATAACTTATGGTGTGAAGCACAGATATTGTATGTATGAGGTAAGTAAAAGAAAACAGTCATACTCTGTAGCATGTTGCGATAGATTTTACCATAAACTCTCATTTCTGTGTAATGCTGTCTGCGTTGATTATTAATTACTGATCGTTTCTAATTACAAATGCAGTGTCTGTAAGCGTGCACTTGCCCTTAGAATTAAGTACACTGTTAAAGCTGCTATTGTTTCTGCAGGCAGGAGTGTCGAAGCTGAACGAAGCGAAGGCATTGGTCGATGAGCTGAAGAGGCGGGCTGCAGAGCAGAGTGCACTGCTGAAGACTAAACAACAGGAGGCAGATTCTGCCCTGCAGGAAATCACCACCTCCATGCAGGTGTGTGTGTGACTCTTTGTGCATGTGTATGCTTGTGACCGTGTGTATGTCAGTGTTTGTAACTTTGACACTCAGTGTCAGGCAGGACAGAGGTCCTGCAGGGTTTCATGTCTCCTCCAAGTTGCATCTGTCCTCCTCTCAACTCTTGCTGTGGCCCTCGTCCCTGCTGGCCCTCTTCTCTCCCAGTTTATGTCTGTACTCCTCCTCTCCTCATCTGCGTCGTATTATACGAGCAGCTTTTTCTAGATTTCCCATGGCTGTGTCTCTCCTACTGTGAGGAAACTATTTATTTAGTTTGTGTGGGTATCAGCATTCATTTGTTCTGTGACTTTTCATCCAGTGTTTGTCTTCATATCCATGTTCCATTCCCTCCTGCTGGCTCTGTCTTCAGGATGGATGGATGGATGGATGTGTGGAGGATGCTGAACCCTGTTCATTAGTTATGATATCCCTCTGTCTTTCTTGCTGTGGGTAAGATGGAGGGAAAGGATGAGGGAGAAGAAACAAAAGAAACAAGAGGAGGAAAAACTGTCAGTTTGCCGGAGTCAGTTTGCAGAGTGATAATTAATGACTAGAGCCGTCCCTTTGGGCTGTAGCAGCCATTTCTTCTGTGGAGATGGACACAGCAGGGAGGGAAAAAAGGAGTCAGACAAAGTGATGAAGAGTTGAAACAAACTAGGTGATAGAGGCTTAGAGGAGCAAACCTTCAGAGTAAGATGCATTGGAGGAGGATGGAAAATAAGATTTGGAGAGGGGATAAGTGAGTAACTATGTGGTGTATAGGAAGGGGTCAAGGGAGAATTGGAGAGATGGTGGAGACTTTGAATGAGGATGAGATGTGATAAGATTCTAGGGATGTAGAAGTGAGAGACAGAAAGTTTCAGAGAATGATGCTGCCAAATGTTCGTCCTCTCTCTCTCTTTTCATCTTCAGTGATCGTGTCTACTCTGACTGTTGCTAAAAGAAATCTTTCATCTTTACTTAGACAAGGACTGGGGCTGTTTGTCATTTCAAAACTGAAGTACTGAAAAAGGGGAACTCATTTACATTTTAAAAGGCTGTTGAGAGACGTTTAAGTTGTAATATTTCCAGGTCGTGGGTCAAGTTTTCTTGGAGAATAGCAAGTTTAAAGGGAGTATACCGTTTGTAATATTGTTCTGTTTCAGAATTTAAAACATATTAAGGCTGTATTTTCAATCGACCACAATGAACATCATTTGATCTTTTTGGATATCCAGAATGCCAGTGACCAGAAGACAGAAATGGAGAAGATTAAAGGAAAGATGGCTCAAGAAGTCTCCAAGATTGAAGAGAGAAAGGCCAAAATAGATGATGAGCTGAAGGAAGTCCAGGTAATTTGTCTGTTTGACATGTGAGACCAGTCACCTACTAGAAATACACATACATACATACATACATACATACATAGAACTGGCCTCTACCTTTTTCATACTTGCCATATCAGCTGTACTTAAACCTTCTTTACCTCAGTACCCCTCTCTCTTCTTATCATTGCTGCCCTCTAGCCTTTGGTAGATGAAGCAAAGCGTGCAGTTGGAAACATCAAGCCCGAAGCTCTGTCTGAGATCCGATCCCTCCGCATGCCCCCTGATGTCATCAGAGACATCCTGGAGGGCGTACTGAGACTGATGGGCATCTTCGACACCTCCTGGGTCAGCATGAAGAGGTGAGAGGGGGAAGACACGGGAAGAATGGGTAAAAGGACAAACAGCCGAAAAAGAAGAATGGATAGATGAGGAGAAAGTTACCTCAGTGGGAGTAATTAAACTGATGAGGATTATCAGCACCATTTGGGTTACCACAAAGAAGTGTGAGGAGGTGATGGGGTGTTAAGGGATGGATGGGGATAGAGGAAAGGATTGAGAGGAGAGATCTTAGTGCTTCAGTTAACATGAGGACATGTGAGAACTTTAGCACTATATGTAAAAGATTTTTAAAGGAACATTTTTTGGAAAATCAGCCAAACCTTCAACTTCTGTTCAAGTTTGAATTCAGAATAGTATAATTTGTCATCTCATTCAAATAGTGATATTTTCCTCCCACTTGTTATTGTATACATCACATTGCCGAAAAGCAATTAAACCTTGTATCAAGACAAAAATTGTGGTATATTGAACATATTTTAAATGATAAAAATATGTCAAATATATACATCAAAATACACATCAGTGTCTCTGCTTATGTATATATGCTGCATGATTGTGTCTATGCAGTTCCCTTATGTTTCAGTGTTGATTTAAATTAGCTTTTACTACGAATAACTCATCTGACCATGGGCACCTTTAGAGGCGATCAGACAGACAAAAAAAAAAAGGCAAAAAACATTCTGCCCCACTAATGACTCATGTTGATTGGGTGAGCCATCTCCACTCTGAACACTGCACAAGTAACAAAGCATGTGAGTGTGTGTCTGACAGAGAGAGGGGGTGACAGAGATGGATCTGCTAAATATGAGTAACAAAGAGACTACGTTGCAACGGTTTGCGCTTAATTAGAGATGAAGAAAATCTAAGTCTCATAATTTTAGGCTTGAATTAACATTAACTTGCTCATTTTCTGGATAAAAATTCATTTTATTCCCTCTCTCTCTAATGTCCCATTATCTCTGCTTTACTTTGCTTTATTGCCGTAAAATGGAAGTGTGTTTCTTTTTTCAGTGCTTTATCTGTTTCTTACTCATGTCCAATCCTATCTCTCCTCTTTTTTTCTTTTTTTTCCCCCTCTTTTTCCCTGTAGCTTTCTGGCTAAGCGTGGTGTGAGGGAGGACATCGCTACATTTGAGGCCAGGAACATCACCCCTGAGATTCGACAGAGTGTGGAAGAGCTGCTCAACAGGAACAAGGCCTCCTTCGATCCCAAGGTCAGCTGGTCACAATAGCAGAATATGAAGTAGATGTATGGCTGGTGGGGGTTATTAACCCTTTGTTGTTTTTTCTTTTGTTGGCTGAAAATGTTGTCATGGCTTACTAACTGAGTTGTTTCTGACTTGTGATGCTTTTGTTCTTACGATCAGAATGCAAAGCGTGCAAGTGCAGCAGCTGCTCCACTGGCTGCCTGGGTCAAAGCCAACGTACAATACTCCCACGTCCAAGAGAGGATAGAGCCACTGGAGAGAGAGCAGGCCGGGCTAATGGAGTAGGAACACACAAACACAAATATAGTTGATTTCTTCATCACAGCCACACAACTGGCCATAAGCTATATGCATAAACAAAAAAATACTTGCAACTTTGATTCTATGAGCTTGTGGCCTCGAGCTTAACCTCTTACTAATCTCTTATGCACATAAAGTACACGTACACTAAATGATGCACATAGACAACCTCTTCATAATTAACATACAGCGAAATAATTTTCTTTGTTGCTAATTTTGTGTTTCTGTGTCCAGAAACCTGAGGAAAACGGAGAGCAGGAAGAATAAACTGGAGGACCAGCTCAACTCTGTTGGAGCCAAAGTCAACGAGTTGAAAGAGAAGTATGTGTCCTTCCAACTATCCATCAGTTCTTCCATTCTTCCTTTCTTCCTTCTGTTTCTACTGTACCATATACAGTCCTGACTTCATGTTGATCAACAGAAACATTATAAATCTTATGGCGGGGCCAGAACTGGCAAAGCAAAACTTACTTTCATGGTGAAGCCATGGTGAAAAGCCGGTATGACTGGAAATAATGCAGCTTTCAATAATCTTCTGATGCTAATTCGGCTAACAGGGTAACCGTAGCATTCCACAAGAAAGAAATTATATACTTCTTTGTAGCTGCCTTCCCTTTTGTTCGCTGCCAGCATCCCTCCTTCTCAGCATGTAGATACATAAACAAGTATACAAACAATCAATAATGCCTGAAGGGCAGGTCTTTTCCACCCTATTTTAAATTAGCTGTACATTGGCCCGTCCCAGTACTTCAGGTCACAGTTCAACAAAGATGAACTTCACGATGCAAGTTTGATCTTCAACCGTTGCCCTCTCCAACCATCAGTCCTATCATTTATCTGTTCCTAATCCTCTCCTCTCCTCTCCTCTCCTCTCCTCTCCTCTCCTCTCCTCTCCTCTCCTCTCCTCTCCTCTCCTCTCCTCTCCTCTCCTCTCCTGATGATTTACTGACAATATATTTGGTCTATCATATGTAAATTCACCTTTTACTTACTGTTTCTCAGGTTTCAGTGTCATACGACAGAGGCAGCTAAGTTGGAGGCTGAGGTAACAAAAGCTCAGGACACGATCACTGCGGCCCAGCAGCTCATATCACAACTGGACGGAGAACACACACGGTGGAACGCACAGGTAGTTTGATGTATGAGAGTGTTGATGTATGGCAGGTTATACACATTCACTAAGAAGGGGGCTCATTTACCATGTAAGAGCAACAGGAGGTGTGTGTGTTTGTGTGTTTGTGTGTGTGTGCGTGTGTGTGTGTGTGTGCGTGCGTGTGTGACAGGGGGATGTATCCTGCTGTCTTGAGTCCCTTCTGGCTGTTTTTACTCCTCTCTACAGCATCTGTCTGCGCCTTAATTAAAACACTCAATCTCTTCCTGACACACACACACTCGCGCACACAACCGCCCACCCTCGCACTCACTGCCTCCCTCAAGGCCCGCGCCAAAGAGCCAGTTTACTCTCTACTCACGTACTTTCATATACTCATGCATATACGCACACACTTCATCCCTAAATCTAATGCACACTATGCAGTAGCTGTAGTTAGCTATATGTTAATGCCTCTAAGTTGTTTGACCTTGCAAAAGACTTATCGTGAACTTATCGTTATAAGGTATATGTTAATTGAACAATGTAGTGGCTATAGAATAATGTCACCATCATCATTTAGATTGGTTCCCTATAAAGCTCGCTTTCATTATGCAGTTTTGTCTGCCTCCGGGTACAAAATCTGACTGGCGAGGGCTGACTGGCGATCCAATCAGGCAGGCAGCCTGGCACTATTTCTATCTGCTTTCATGTCTCTATTAAAGTCTAAAGACTAAATTAATGAATAAACTCATGTTTTGTACTGTTGTTGGTAGGGTTACAGCAATACATCTTTTTTTGATGATAAACCATGCTATGAAAATTGTTGATTATCATACCGTGTACATTTGCTTATCTGCAGTATTGAAATCTACTGTATTAGTTTATATCAATTTCCATGTCTGTCAGTTCATAATATAATTGCCTAAAACCATTTACCTTGATACCGTAAAACTGTGATGTTTTCTGAGATGGTTATCGTACTGTGAAAATCTCAAACTGTTGCAGCCCTAGTTGTCGGTAGTTGTGACTATGAGGAATACAGAAAGCAATTTGTTTGGATTTTTCGACTGTGGCACCAACGATAATACTACTTGGAACTGCTAGGGGGGAAAAATTGTCTAACTCCACTTGATGGGAGGTGTGGGCATTTGGGGGTCATAAGGCTCGACAGTTTAGCCTGATACGTTATTCGCCTATCACGTTCATGTCCGTTTGTGATCCCTTGACATCCACTCCATTTCTTGACTACCTCAAAGGGATCCTCATCAACCTAGCAATTACAGCATTAATCACATTAGCTCCGAAAGTGCAAGTCTGTCCCTGCAATTGTGGGTTACTTAAATCTGTCAAAATCAGTGTAGACATTTTTGGATAATTTGTGGCTCTAAATTGGGTTAATGGTTAATCTGTTTAAAGGAGGAAATAAGAAATCACATGCTCACATGGGCTAAGTTATTGACATTTGTCTTTTTCCCCCATCATTTATCCCTACCTTACTTTAATTCCTCCTTAACCTCATGGTGCCCTTCCCTCTCTTGTCATACTTTTTTCACCTGTCTCTCTACCCCTCCTCCCTCCTCTACCTTGTCTGTTTCTTTTCTTTCTGTTCATCAGATGTCTGAGATAAAGAATGAGTTGGACACGCTCCCAATGCGGGCAATGCTGGCTGCAGCCTTCATCACCTATCTGTCTGCAGCTCCTGAAGACCGTAGAAGATACTGTCTGGAGACATGGATGGCTCAATCTGGACTACAGAGTAAATATACTACTGCTAATACTTTAGGCCAACACAGTGTCAGCATACGCCAGCTCCTGTACTAAACAGCTGACACAAACACACTACTACCCACACACATGGCCCTGTGCTAATACTGTACTTATACTTAGAATATACAGCACTTTAAAGCTCCTGGTTCTGATAAATATTAGTGCTGACTAACCACTCCAAGTCTAGAATTTACACAAAAGTGACGACCAAACTTTCCGATCATGTTGATGTTTTGTCTTTAATCCCTCAGACAATAGACATCTTTATTTTCACACATTTACTCATTAAGGATTACAGTTTAAACTTGCTGGATTTTACCTCTCATATACAGAGCATAATCTCCTGAATTTATCAGCTTTTCTATTCAAATATTAATATTCCACCCTCACAAATGAATGTGTGGTAAGTATATTCCAGCACTAATTGTTCTTTCATTAATAGCTCTGACTACATAATTCTGCTTCACAACCTCTTTCCTTTCAGACATGCATGTTATTGCACAAAATACTGAGTCATGTACCCGCTTTAGTTCCAAAATCCTTCTGTCCATCCAATGACTTCTCTGCAAGTTAGATGTCAAGATTACTTAGTGTGACATAATGTGTTCAGGCACTACTGTTGAACTGGGACTTGCAGTCAAGTGGCTGTCGGAGTGTCCAGTAGCTGAGGTTTAATTAAAATAAAAAACATAAAAAATCTTTTCAATGAGCAAATATAAAAGCAACAATAAGAACATGCATTTGTGTTGTGTGTATTTGTATCAGAGTTTGACTTGCGGTCATTCCTGTGCTCGGAGAGTGAGCAGTTGATATGGAAGAGTCAAGGGCTGCCGTCTGATGACCTCTCCATGGAAAATGCACTAGTCATACTACAGGTTAGACATCACCTGCCTGTCTGTCAAATCTTGTTAATCTCTCTCTGCTTTGCTTTAATTCCCTTGATTACAAATCTGCTTTGACACAGAAGGATCTATGTTATTTAAGCAATTTAATCACAATTTTTTGTCACTTTTGCTACCCAGATCTTTTAGTTTTTTGTGTGGCTGAATTTAGTAATACTGTAACTATTGTTGTGTCAGTTTACAATAACTCTTTGTCTTATGTGTTTAATGCCCTTTTTAAAAGGGGAATTTCTGTATTTTTAAACCTGGGCCCTAGATTTCTATGTTTTTGTGTGTAAATGATTCACACTTACCAAGTTGTGGAATTGGTGCAGCAGATCGCTTCAGCTTGAAGCCGCATTACAGCTGCAATGGCTGCAGTGTAATCCTTCGGGACAACTACGACCGTCAAAGTTATGCCCACTAAAAATGTTTGTTTCTGGCACTCAGGCTGTGGATTTATTTCTACATGTCTGACAAAATTAAGTAAACAATTCCTACAGAGATAGACATTTTTGTTAAACAATAAGATCCCTTTTGTAACCAGAAAAGTCTTGCTCACAGAGACGTCTCGCCCTGAAATCTCATGAGAGACGAGTTGTTGGAGGAAGACGATGGTGTCTGGAGTTTACGATGGAGTTTGGAGTTTACGTAGACTAACTGTCAGTAACAATTTATTTCCAAAGTCATGGCTGACTATTTAGCTGTCATGATAACAGAGTGAGACTTGAACAAGACTTGTGCTTCTGGTTACAAAATTGATCTTACACTTTAACAAAAAGTTCTATCTCTGTTGGAATCGTTCCCATAATTCAAAATGTCTGGTTAGTGAATCAGGGAGTGAACACCATTAAAATATAGGGCCTTAAAAATACCAGAATTCCCCTTAAATATACATCAAAGTACAATATAACTATATCATTTACTTGCACCAATCCGTTTCTATATTAACGGTTGTATCAAGAGTTCTGCCCTTGTTGCCATTCATCTGTCCTCCATTTGTCTGTATTGTGTTTGTGTGTTGTTTTTACCATTGCTGCCTTCAGATCAATGCACTCAAGTTACGGGTAAGAAGTTGTCCCACAATCCATCCTTATAGCCCACACTTAGTTTTGTGTAGCCTCTCTGTTACTCTCACTGTCTGTGTGTCTGTCTCCCTTACAAGTTTGTGTGTTTGTGTGTGCATAGGAAGTTGTAGTGTATCGTCAAATTGCTTCAGTAGATGTATATGCTGAGTTAGTTGCTGTATACATATATATATATATATATATATATATATATATATATATATATATATATATATATATATACACATATATAGACTGAAAAGACTGAGGTAAGAGAAAGAGAATCGTTGATCAAGATACCACGAAACAAAGGGAGCACAGGATGAAAGGAGGGTGGTGGACTTCATTCCTTTGCCTGGTGTGGGACTGATGCTGGTCTATAAGCCTGACAGCAGACAGGACCGAGCTACATTCAGATACACACACAAATACACACACCACCTTTTTCGGTTACCGAGCTTCTTTCTAGATGAAACCATCCCCGAACAGCATAACCTAAAACACAGCTCTTTATGATTGTTCTGTGCTCAGAGTGTTGCCTGTCCATTCCTGATCGACCCGTCGTCCCGAGCTACAGAGTGGCTACGCACACATCTCAGTCACCAAAGACTAGAGGTTATCAACCAACAGGTAAACACACACACTTGTATACATGTCAAAGTATGCACAATAGACATTCTTGCTCATGTACACTGGTGATATGTTTTGGTCAGAAACATCAGCCCTACAACTAACCTATGAGTGAAGTAACTTTGATGTCGGCAGGAGCATGTAAAGCTATTCCCATCCAACATCTCTTTAAAGTGTCTTCAAGTGATCTTTTCTTCTTGTCTGATGAATCCAAGTGTATACTAAGTTCATTAGTGTACCCTCATCATTTAGTTGTTATCGCTGTTTGACAGAGCGTATGATTAGACCACCTTTAACTTTCTCCTCTATCTACCAAGTTGTTTATTTGAACAAATGATATGATTACATTAATCGATTTTGAACTGTATGCTCATTACTCACTAATTACTAGTTAGTATTTGCAAATTAGTGTCATTCATTATTACACTCTTAAATCGTAAATTAGATTTTGTGGCATGGTGCTCTTAAGAAGATTGAATATCTCCTTTGTCCTCTGTGTGTCGACAATGTAATAAAGGCATTGTAATACCTATGCTAATCACTGCTTTTGTCCACCAGTCAAAGGATAGGTGTTAAACATGAGATGTTCACCACTTTCATCTCGTCTATTTTGCTATGTATATTTAGAAGTCTGCTGTATTCAGATAAATGACATAGCTGTATCTTACTATTTGTTTTTGTTCTCTTTATTTTATTAATTATTATGTTGTTCTTGTGCTCAGTTACTTTCTTGACGAACTGAAATATTTCTCTTAGTGTTCTAGTTGTAAATGCTGCTTTTGCTCAACTGTCCTGAACCTGACATAGTCAACACAGAGCCGGGACGCACAAATGGCAGACTGTGCTAGAGCTTTAGTGTGCGCATAAATGAACTGGAAGGACAATTAGTTGTTATATGATGAGTGGTTATGAGCATTCAGTGAGGCAAAGTAATAAAAAAGAAGAAAAACAATTCTTTGTCTTCATCTGTTAATTATTTTTGAATTGTTCCTGGGAATAGTGACAATATTGCTATGATATGTTACAGAGCTCTGTGCCACCATCCAATACTGTTGTTCAAGACATTCTCACAATTGTGTGTCTGTGTCTCTGCTCTGTGTAGGATAATAACTTCATGACATCCCTGGAGCTGGCGGTCAGATTTGGAAAAACACTCATCATCCAAGAGATGGATGGAGTTGAACCTGTGCTCTACCCACTGCTGAGGAGGGACCTCATTGCACAGGGTACACACATACACTCACAAACACCACTTTCATTCAAAGTGGGTGGGGGAAAGTAATTGATTCTGCATCACAGCTTTTTTGAGTGTAACTCAGAGGTTTCACCAATCAGTTGTTGCAAACTAAAAAGCTGAGTACTTGCCTCTGACTTACGGCTACTTTTCTACATAGTAGTGAAATCACATTTTGAGGCATATTGCCATAACAACACAAACTGTCATCACGTTGTTAATGAGTGCAAGCTATTTTGCACCTTGATGTTATTTACCCAAGTTAAGTTGAGAATTTCTGACCGGTGACATTTCTGACCACTTTTGCCAGAAGTTTCCCTCTGTGCACCATGAAGAACATTGAGGTTATGGATAAGCTTTAAAATTGTTATAGATAATATTCAGTAACCAAATGTGGCATTCCATCTCCCACCTACCTTTGCATTCCAGTCACAACACCGCTGTTGTTGGTATCATCTGGCCCTAAAGTGGTTGCCAGTTTGTGCACTAGCTAACACTATTAACGCTAGCCAATGTTGCTAACTTTAGCTAGCAAACATTAGCTATCGTTGGTAACGCTAGCTAACATTAACGTTGCTAATGCTAGCTAGGTAGCATTAGGGAATTACAGTATGCGCATACTGTAGAACTCAGCCATTCAAACGTTTTTTTCCATAAACTGGCAAGACTGTCAATTGCTGACAAAACACAGATACCACATGATACTAACGGTGTTATACTATTGGCTCACAAACCTTGTTAGAAGCTGGAACCAACTATCAGAATTCTTACACAGAGATAAACAAAACAATCAACTTGGACCCGACAAATTTTAAAATGATTCACAATAATAATGTTTTAAAGAAAATATATACTTTTACTCTTCACCTTTCTACAAGCTCTGTAGATGTATTTTTTAAAATTCTTTTTATTGATTTGTCAACATAAAAATGTTATGAATATGTCCTTTAATTCTGCTTGTCATATATAAAACATCAAGCCATATTTGTTCTCAATTTTTGACAATGTCACTGTCATTTTACTGTTGCGCAGAACAGCCATGTGTGAAATTCAGTGAACTCATTGCACAGTTTTACTACAGTCTACATCCCCCTGTCAGTGCGTCTTAATGCCAGGGGGTTAATGTATCAACCTTTTCAGTCAACTTGTTTGATGTTAAAATACAGAGGATTCTCACTGGCAGCAAGCGAAGCAGTTTGCAAAATCTCCCGTAAAACAGACACTTATGATCAAACACCACTTATATTTTCCAAAAAGAATGAGCCGTAACTCCATATTTGGGCAAGGCTGATGCCATAGGGAGGCAAATGACAAACTGTGCATTGAACCAAGACAGCCATGAGGAGGATTTTTGAAGTGGTAATGAGCCTACTGTGAAGAAGCATTACAGATGACTCAGGAAAGAAAAGCACGAACAAAGAAGAGAGTGGATAAATACAGATGATTAAAGAAGAAAATCAATGTTGTCACACTATCAGTTCTGTCATTTAATATCACTCTTTGGTACGTAAAAATTACAATTGTTTTTCCTGTGTCAATTTCCATTAGTTGTACAAGCACAGAAGATTACAGATGGGTTTTTAGTTTTTCAGGAGGAGCTCATTTATTGAGTTTCCCCGAGTTACTCAGTCTTGTTCCTCACATTCTGCAGTAAGTGAGCTTAAAGAAAGAAAGCTGTAAGAATACGGTCAAAGTTGAAAGACAAGTGCTTTTGTGAAACATCAAACACTCCTTCAGTGGTCATTTCAAGAAGTGATGGTAATCACATCTATTAAAACCTAATTACTACATCCATGGTGTGATCCAAAATCTGAAGAAACTGTGGTGGTTTTAGCTACTGAAGAATCTAAACGACTACAATTCTTGACAGTTATTGGAAATATTTACTATATAAAAGAAAATAAAAATAAAGAACAACAATTCCATCAAGTGTGTATCCTGGCAAAAAAAAAAAGTTTTCCCAGAATACACGCTGAAGAAGGGCGTCTTGCCCAAAATGTCCATGTGGCAAGAATAAACAGTTTGATGGGAGCGCTGTCCTCTATTTTTCTTTTCTGTATTCCCTACAAGAGGGATTCAGCACCCCATACTGAAGCTATATATGTGAAGTGAGCGCTTTGTTTCTTATTTGTAAATATTTACTATATAAAATGAGATGTGCTCTGTACTGCTTTGTTAATCATACTTTGTTGATGGGTGCTACTTGAACCATATTATAGTCATCCATGGCTGTCTTTGAATCTGCCCCTCTGATTCCATCTGTGATGTTTCAGTTTCTTGGCTTAGAGAATTGGATACCAATCCAAGCAAATTTAATCAAGTAGATACGTGTAAAGAGAGGTTGAAAACATACCTGTGAAAATGAGGGTGATTCATGAGGCTATGAATCATCCAGGGAGAGGCGGTTGTCTATTTGAAGGTTCACTGCAAAGAGAGAGGGCAGAGAAAGTGTGAGAAAGGGCAAGTTATCCACTTAAAAGTGATGTTGAACAGGATGGGAAAAAAAGAGGCGAGACAAAGGGATGGCAGTACTGCACTGCAGACATCTAGAGGACAGGGAGTAGAGGAGAAAGTAAAAGGGTAAGGGTAGGAGTTATAGTGACCACAAGCCTGTATGATACAGTGTATGTTGTTAACACAGAGTCTTTCTCTTTCTGTTTAATTTAAAACACACACAGGTCCTCGGTATGTGGTTCAGATAGGAGACAAAGTTATTGATTACAATGAGGACTTCCGTCTCTTCATGGCCACACGGAATCCCACCCCATTTATCCCCCCTGATGCTGTTTCCGTGGTGACAGAGGTCAACTTCACTACCACCAGGGCAGGCTTGCGAGGACAGGTGACCCAAATATCCCACACTCAAACAGTTACACAGTCTATGATAATGGCCCTGAAGTAAATGGTGCCTGTGTGAATCTATGTTCATTTCTGTTCATTTGCTGGAGCAGTATTGGTCAAAATGAATGCTGTGTGAGGCCATTAAACAATACAATTTATTAAAAAGAATGTACTACTTTAATGTTTTTCAATTTAGTAATTTAGTGCTTAGTGAGCAAAATCCATGTGAAACAAGTGCTTTTATAATGGGATAATACAGTTTATAATGAGAGTATGTACTCGATGTCATTAATTCCATATCATATGTCCACTTGTCCATTTGTGTCTTTGTTTGTTTGCGTGTGTCTGTGCGTTAGCTGCTAGCCTTGACCATCCAGCAGGAGAAGCCAGAGTTGGAGACTGAAAAAACAAGACTACTACAGCAAGAGGAAGACAAAAAGATACAGCTGGCTCAGCTGGAAGAATCACTGCTAGAGGTACACATGCAGACAACATACACAGTGAGAGAAACGAGGACAAGTTTACTTTTTGGAGTACTTAGAGAATTTGGTGCTGCCTGCTGCTGCACCCTGTACTCTATTATGTAAGTTACAATACCAGTTGTACCTACAAAAGCACAATCACCCGGGTGATAAAAATCTAATCAATATATAATCATCAGTTAATGTGCACCTCCCTTTTCTCCCACTGTGGGATGCTCAGTTCAACCCTACACTGCAGACCTTGTTGCAAACTCCCTGAGGAGGTTGTAGTAGACAGAATGAGACAATGTGTACAGACCAAACAGGAGGAGTTTCTAGTGCAGCAACAAGGATGCGATCTGTCACCGGCTTTCCCCCCGTAAACACTGGCAGATGTGTTTGATGGAGCACTCAGCCAAGCCGGAAGCCAAGCTGCTGGGTAATGAACCCATGTCTCAGGGTGAGGCGGAAAGTTGCGCCTTAAATATTCCCAAACTATTTTATATCTTTATGCTAACTTTAATTTTAGGTTGTCTCTATGAGTATTCAGTTACTACTTTGAGAACTTGGTGTCTTTTGTACCTGCAAAACAGATGGTAAAACAACGTTAGCATAATTGTCTCCCTGCAAATGTCCGATTAAAAATTCTGGAAGTTGTTGGATTTGAATAGGAATATTAGTATGTAAAATTTTCTTGGGTTGCATTTCTCTTAACTTATTCATGTACTTTACTTCAAGAGAAGTTGAAGGCAGCTGCTTTTCATTTTACAGCCACAGCAATAAGAATATAGAGTCAAAACACTGAACACATTGTTATTGTCCAAATACTTAGTGGGCTTCCCTGTACTACCAGGCAAAAATACATAGAGCCAGACGCATATATGCTTTTAGAATTAAACACACACATACACACACAGCTGATGGACATTGTGACACATGGAAACTCAAACACTTAGTGTGAGGGAAATTTGGACACACATAGACATCCATCTAGCTAGTGCCAAGAGCAGGATGTCAGTGCTTTACTGGTAGTAGACATGTAATTAATCTAAAATTGTAGGAGCATATTCGACTTGACATTTCCATGCTCCAATGCTTTCTCATCTATTTTATCTGAATTTATTTGAATACATTTTATCAGTTTGTTTCAGAGAATAGATTCCACAGGATGAAGTGGGTGAGTCATAGCACTCAATCAAAGCTTAGAAAATATAAAAAATAAATGAAAAAGATCCCCTCATCAGGCCATTCTGAAAATGACACCTCCTGTTTTCTGCAACTATTATGCGATCACAGATATCAACTAATTGACAGATACATTAAAACATACTTCTTGTGTATCCCCCCACCCCTCTTTTCTCCCGCTGTGTGTCTCTCTCCATATTTTTTTTGTACCTGTTTGTTCATCTGTCTTTTTTTTTTTTCCTGTGTCAGACCCTGGCGACAGCTCAGGGTAATATTCTGGAGAACAGGGAGCTGATAGATAGTCTGAACCAGACCAAGGCCAGCAGTGCCCTTATCCAGGAGTCACTACTGGAATCACACAGGCTGCAGGCATCCCTTGACCAGGTACTGTACTGTACTCCATACACACACACCTCACTGCACCACTTTTTTATGTGGTTTGATTCATTTTTACAAGCTGTATTTGTTATGAATAAATATAGATATACATCTATAATTATAAAATTATTGATGTATAATACATGTTGAGCAGCCGCTTTGGTGACCTGCTGTTTTGGGTAGTAATCTCTCTACTTAAAGCAACATTATGTAACTTTTTTTACCTTAAAATAACAGCTTCAAAATCATGTTGATGGTTCAGTGTCTTGTAATAGGCTGAATGGTGTCTCTGTCTCAGCCACTGTGCCCCCCATCACTTGTTTCTGCACTATGTAACTTCAGTGAGAGGGTCGGATCACAGCGTTAGTCATTAGTGTAAATCACCTGAAACTATGAATTGTTGTGTTTTTGTTACCTTAGAATGTATTGCCATATTTCAGTTAACTAGTTCTAATCTATGAAAATAAACTAAATATATACATTTTAAATCAAGTTTTTGATGTGATATTTACTTTATATCATGCCATACTCATGTCATTTCAAAAAGAATCAGTATTAACCCGTGGATTACTGTAGTGTAACTACTTGGAAGTAGTTGGTTTAGTTTAAAGGTATTTCTTTTCACCCAGTCTGCTTCAGTCTTCCAACTCACTGATAAGAGTGAGAGAGAAGGATTTGAGACTGAGGGAGGGAGAGAGAGAGAGAGACACACACACACACACACACACACACACACACACACACACACACACACACACACACACACACACAGATAATGACAGTCAGAGATAGACAGAGGTATAATGTGTTGAATGCATAATGACATTAATGCCCAATCTGCAAATGTAAAATAATTCCACTTTTGTACTCTTCTCTAATTTCTGGAACAAAGTATCATCTTGTACTCAATACTTGTTGTCAAATTGAAAAGTTGAGGCTATTATCTACGATGATGCAGTTTTTTGGCACGGACACTTCATCCGTTTCAGTGGTCTTCAGATAAACAAAGTCACAGCCACTCACTGCACAAACTGCTGCAAACATCAGATAGCACAGGTGCACAGGCATGGAGCTGTAGATGCATTACATAATCATCCTCTAGGGTGCAGTGTTACATCAGTACTGTCTGTGCTTTTCTCTCAGTTGTTTTTATTTATTTATCTCTCGCCTGTTTCTGTCTTTCTCTGCACCTTGTCTTCCCACATTTCCTGTCGCATCACACCTCATGCTGTCTATCCTCATTTCTCCTTCCTTCTCCTTCCATCTTGATTGAAATAAACATTTCCAATTCTACTTTTCTGCCTGTCCATACCCACATGAATTCCTTTCCCTGCCTTCCATCCATTGGTTGCATTTCCTTCACCCTAAAACATCTGTGTTTCTCTTTCTGCTGCTTCTCTCTGTCCATTCATTTCATCTTTCTCCTTGTGTTTTTATTTCAGGAGCGGGATGCCTACCTTCCTCTTGCAGAGAGCGCCAGCAAGATGTATTTTGTCATCACTGACCTGTCAAAGATCAACAACATGTACCGCTTCAGCCTTGCTTCTTTTCTGCGACTCTTCCAAAGGGCTCTTCAGGCCAAGAAGGTGAATGGATGCTAAACAACTCTTACAGTACTTCAATTTTCATCCAGCAATAATGGTTCCAAATAATATGCCCTTGAACCGAAACCTACATCAATACAACACATTCATGCAACTTGACAAATCAATGAATCATTCAGCAGTATAGTAGTACAGTTTGCCAGTATTTAGCATTAAGGGTAACACAACTTGACATCATACACCCACACAATGTAAAGCTTGAGTGAGACCATATTTTACCTGGTTTCACTGTAGGAGAAGATGCTCATTAGTCTTGTTAGATGGGAAAGGCAATTCTTCTTATTCTTTGTATTTTAAAGGAATTTTTCTATAATAGCAACACACCTCTCCTAAAATCTGCTTTAAGTGTAAACTGTGCTTCTGTCAGACAACATTAAGAAAGACCCTGACAGCATATCTAAGGATTCACTATTTAATGTTATATATGGTTTTTCAGATACAAATGTTAAGCAATTTCTTTTATCTATAGTCAGCTGCTTTCACAAGCTTTTATTGGTTAATCATTAATAAGACAATATATTGGATGTTATTTCTTTAAAAAAAATGTTTTAACTGGAGGGCTAGGAGTTAAAAGAACAGATAAAGTAAATACCACGTTACATGAATGATACTACACTAAATAACACAATATAACGACTTGATTTTAATTGTGGTGACTTTTAACAACAAGTCCAACAAAATCCAACAAAAATAGAGGCTATTAAATGGCTAAAATGTACTTACATCAGATTTTATTTTTTTAATGTTTTTTTTTATTAAAAATTGCTTATTTAAAATAGCAAGATACTTTTAGAGGTATCTCATTCCATCTCTGATTGTCGATTAGTACATTTTTCATCTGTAAAATACTTAAACCCGATTAGTCAATTAGTGATTAACATCTCTATATGGTTTGTTTAATTTGGACTAAAACCAAAAGTGTAAAAACGACAATTTGCCATTTTACATTTACATTGTCTGTGGCCGGATGTTTTTTGGCAAAGAACAGTCACTTCCTACAGTCTCTGCAACTTCTCAGCAACCACCCTCATAATGTACTTCCAAAGAAATTTCCTGAAATGTCAAACTATTTCCTTTTAGGGGTTGCTACTTTAGGTTGACCTGAGGCCATGCTGAACTTGAAATTTGAAAGACATCACAAATCATTACATCTCTTTCTATGATTGCTCAAAAAGGTGCTTTCTATAGTGCGAATAAAAACAAAATCCTCATCCTATTTTTACATGGTTTTATTGCAGTTGAGGTCAGCTTGATTCATTTCAGCTCATTTTGAGTTTATCTCAGTCTGACCTGTGCAGCTGGAGAGCATCATGGACTGTCTATCGCACCGCTGTTCCCCATCTGAGCCCTAAACACTGTCTGATAACCAGAGCACACACACACACACACACACACACACACACACACACACACACACACACATACACACACACACACATACACACAGACACTGGGTTGAGAGATTGAGCGCTAATTCCCCAAATCCTGTGTGGGTTGTTAGAGCCAGTGCTGTCATCCAAGAATGTCACCAGGCAGCAGCTGGTCACCACTGTTTCGTGTGTTTGTGTAGGTAGGCTTGTGGACACATTCAGTGTGTTTGGTCAGAATACTGCACTGACTCATGGACTCTCTCTCCTTTTGTATCTTTTTTTTGTTGTTGTTTTTGTTGTTTTTGTATTGAATGGGCAAGTTTAATTTGCCATGAGCTGCAGATGGTTCCCAAGATCTGGAAGAGAATTGTAACCTCTCATGTCCGACATAACTCACTGAACAGTACTCTTATTTGCTCACACACATATACACACAATGTCTGTGCTAACTTGCACTCACTAAGCACAGGTTTATATAAAATACCATGCTTGCAGAAAACCTCAAACAGAGATTCAGACAGGAGAAACAGAAGGAGAGACATGCAGAAGTAGAAATATGGGATAAAAAGAGAGAAATCCATCCGGAATTTCTCTTTTCTTCACCATCTCCCTTCAGTTCTCTTCTTTATGTGTCGGTTTCTTATGCTCTAATTCTTCTGTTTCAGCATTGCTGTTAAATTTTCCTCCTTTTCTTATCCCACCCTTGTGTATCCAAGCAATGTTTCTCTTCCACACTCTATGTACATTCCCTGAAAGTTTAACTGTTGTCCCACCCTACAGAGCAGACACCAACTTCCACCCGGTGACTGATCGCTCTGCGGTAATTTGCATCAGAGAGAAAATGAATAAAAGGGTGCGAAAGGGAAGAAAAAAGATACAGATTAAATGTCTGCTGGACGACCCTGACACGCTTTCGGATGAAAATGTCACGGCTAACGTTTATAGTTTAATCTCTAAAGCGCACAAAAGAACATCACACACAGACATATGTAATGTTTCATGTTAATGGAGGCTGAGAAAGAAAAAAAATAAACCTCTTGAGTGATAGCCTTTCAATTCAATTCAATGCAAAGCTACGTTACTGACATGGTGAAAACAGATGTTTACATTGCCAATACAAGTGTGAAGTAAAAATAAAACAAGAAATATAGAATGGAAATATAACTTAGAATAGAAATATCACTCATAGCTCGTTTCATTGGTTTAACTGCCTCTGATTTCATTGTGTGCATGTCTGTGTATGTGTGTGCACTTTAGGAAGCGGAGAATACCGAAGCCAGAATCGCTGCTTTGGAGGCCAGCTTGAAGAATATGGTGTATGAGTACGTCTGCCGGTCACTTTTCAAGGTAATACACACATTTATGCACAGAAATATAACAAATGTAGTTTTGAGCATTTCTACAAATGCCTGTCATCACTCCGCTGATTGTATAGGTCATAAGTGGGTAGTGACTGCAGGGTTTGGATTGCAAAACAGGATCAGCCTGTTTTGAATTACATTTTTTTTATAAAACCAGTTTTATTTCTGCCTTTTTGTTTCTTGTTAAGTTAATTCAAATGATAGGATGTTAATCTGAAAACAACCATCAGCCATAAAAACATCACTCTTCATGAGCCATCATAAGTCTCCACTTAATCTACTCACAGCTACAGAGAAATTCCTTCGCCAAGGTAGCTTATGTTGTTATAAATAATCATAATGCAAGGTTTAAGCAGACAGGCTTAACGTATTAGGTTACTGTTTTTATTTTTACTTGTAACAAGGTTTAAAAAACATTTGCAAGGAGTGCTGCTTGGGTGTGGTGTCCCTCTGGTGCTCTTCAGTTTGGGGATCCTATTCAGAATTGTTGAAGAAGTCTGAGGCGCTGAAGAGTGTTGAGTTAAAAAGGGCAAATACAAAATGGCTGAAAAGGCATAGATGGCTGAAACATGTAGGCATGTTTTTATTGTTCTTATGATTCAATAGCCATGAGATATTAAAGGCTTTTTAACTCAGCTCTCTCTTGAGAGCCTCAGACTTCTTCAGCAATTAGTAACAAGGTTTGTTTGTCTCCAGCAGATGCACTGAAATCTTTGTGATTTCGTAATATAAAGTAGAACTAAAGTAGTTTTCTTATTGATCCATGCACAATCAGATAAACACATACATTTACACACTTATACAATCAAACCTGTGCAACTAACACAGTGATTAAGTGTAAATATTGACCAACGGAGCAATCATTGCATCGATCAGGCAGTAAATGGTAAATGTAATTTCTCTGTCCTTTGTGTGTGTGTGTGTTTGTGTGTTGCCTCCATGGTAATGGAATTTTCAGTCAGAGTCAGAGTGGCTGTTTACTGCTGATCATGTCTATAGGCTATCTACCCAACACCTGCACACAAACACAAACACACGCACACATGCATATAGGCAGTAGCAAGCCCAGTCATTAGCAGAGAGGAAGCACTGGACTACATTATCATTGCTCCTGTCAACATCTGCGCTACAAGAGAGATAAATTCAAGGGGGACAGGAGAGAGGGTCCAATGAAAAGATAAAGGTGAATAATGAGCAAGAAAAAAATAGGATAGCACAAGGGGAGAAAGGAAGAAGAGGGTAAGGGAATCAAGATTAGAAAACATCATGATATATACATTTTTGGAGAAAGAAAACAAACCTCTCTCCCCACAGTTTTTGAACATCTGTATTTTTTATGTCAGCTGTTGGCATTCCTATTCTATAATTGTGTTAAATACATTCCACCACAAACACAACCGATTCAGCTTAATAAGGTATTGATTGAGCATCATAGCTGAGATAAAGAATCTCTACCAAATAGCCTATTGATTGTTGAACCTCTTATGAGCAAAGATTGTTCATTATTTTTGTATTTTTTATTGCTGTTAACGTCTTACTATATGAAAAAAAGAAAAGAGATGTTTTTATTTTGAACAGCTTTCATTTTGTCCAAATAATGTCCTGAAAGAGAATGTAGAGCCTGGATTTTGGCCCTTTAATATTAATTGAAGCTTAATGGTATTCTCTTAATTGATAGGGCAGTATATTTAAAGGAAAAATATGTGATTCATAAGGAATATGTTAACTTAGCAGGCAAGCAGATACTGTGCCATCCCATCATTTTGAACTGGTTTGGTCATACTTAATGTGGTTGATATTTAAATCATACATTATCTTAGCTTTATTGAATAAAAATACACTAACACTTCACAATCGCTAACTGTTTAAACCCTAAACCTAACCCATGCATAGCACCTTAGTAAATCCTGTTTTGGGAAATGTTTCTCCATAGAAAACATGCGACAATAACAATGTGAACGTTTTTCTTTTAACCACACTGTTGTACACAAGAGGGTTGTTCATGGAGGAGTTTATATGTTCAGAGTTGTAGACTGCTGAACTATCAAAGATGGAAAACAATTAGATTGTGTATCTGTTTGTGTTTAATGTACATGGATGTATATGTGCAAACGCTTGTTATGTTGGGTGTGTGTATGTGTGTGTGTCTCTCTGTGTATGTGTGACAATGTGGATGGATCTCTCGGGACATGCAGTAGTTTGAGTTGCAGTGATGTGCTGAAGTGTGACATGTTCCAGGTTGCACTGTCTACTGAGGTTCCTGTCCTGTCAGAGTGCCAGTATGACAGCAGTTCATACGAACACTCACAGACTTTTATCCTCATTGCTCTCTGTCACATACTGTATATACACACACACACACACACACACACACACACACACACACACACACACACAAAACACACAAAAAACCAGGACAGTGTTTCATTCTTTGTTTGATCCGTCATATCATATTGCTCAGCTCTCTCGGTTCAGCTGTGTGCACTGTCACTTCAAGGGCTGGAGTTGAACTTGGCAGCTTGGTGTAAATCATCCAGACATCGGATCAAGAGATGAACCGTGGAAAGGGTCGTAAAGAGGGCATGGTTGTAAAGAGCTTGGGTCCAAATGTAGCCTAAAGGTTAGCCTCACCACAGCTCAAGCTGGTTCTGCAGCTGTTGGTAAACGTACACAATGTAGTATTAGCTGACAGGCAGAGATGTGCTATGAAGGTTATTGAAGATGTTGAACTTGTAGAAATAAGGTTGTCTGACCATTTTAAATGGAAGAAAAAAATACTGGCTTAATAACTGGCAAATTATTTTCTGTTATGCCTTCTACAGAATAAAATTAACCCTGCTTTGATTTTGCGCTGACTGAGTCTTAATGTAACACACTACCTGACCCGTGTCAGATGCTCACGTCTTGTGTAAACAGCTTGATACAGGAATATTGTGGGTCATGTGGTTTGGTGTACAATGGTCCCAGCTTAGTCCTATGTTTGGAAACACAGGTTGAATTCAGGAGGCACAAGATTGGATTGCATTGGCAAATTGCACTGTGGCACTGTTTCTCATGTATGAATGAATGAAACCTTTATTGCCCCTAGGAGAACAAAGAGCATAAAAGAATATATGTACAAAAAAACCAAACACATAAAATAAAAGCATAAGCATCGTAAGCGTGTATCACTTTATTATTTTTGCTTGCAAGTACATAGTTTAAGGTGGATGTAAAAGACCACTGAGGGTCCAATTCATCTCAGTTGATGCTGCTGGTGCATGCTGTCTCTTTGGCTAATGGGTCTTAATCTCATCCAATGATGCTGTGATTCAGTAAGTGTTCAGTAAGCACATCTGAATGATTGTAGCCACTGTAGTTGCAAAAGAGGTTTTCTCATAGAGGCTACCATCTCCCTTATGTAGCTGAATTTTCAGCAACAATGCCTACATCTTGCAGCAGTAATAGCAGCTACCGTGAATAGCCAAACTGATTAGATTAACACAGTCATTTGACATTTTGCCACTTCACAAAACACAACATTGAGAAGAATTATCAAATTGCATGCCACTTCCAAATTGGTTGTCCTTGCCAGCCCGTTGTTAAGTACACAAAATGAAATTTACATAAATATACATGACCGGCACAGAAGCAGTGTGGCTGCATTTTAATGTGAATGTTATGTCTGTTATTAAGTTTGTTGAGTAAGTATTGTGGTTTTGGAGTAAAGATATCAGGATCAGTAATAATATGTGCTGCAACTCTAGAGGGAAGCAAGACATTAAATGAATGTTTCTGGAGGCCGTTCACACCACAGAAATTAATTTAAGTCGGGTATTAAAGGAGACGTACATTGAGTGTTTTTAGTTGTCAGAAAACCAGACAGGAAAATATGCTTGTGAAAAAAATATTCATTGTACAATTCATCATCTAATTGTATTGCTGTTTGTTGTGTGTGTTAATTTGTGTATATTTGCTATCTTTCCCACTGCTTTGTCTCTGTTTCTCCTCTTTCTGCCAAGTTCACTGTGTCCACTGGAGTGTCTTGGTCACTGTCTTTCCGTTTCTCTCTGTGGGTGGGAGCGGCGGGATAAGCATCTTGATTAGTGTCTGTTTCTGTTATCTCTCCCAAGAGGAAGAGAGAGAGGCAGGCACAGAGAGAGAGAAAGAGAGACAGAGAGAGAGAGAGAGAGGGAAAGAGATAGAGAGAGGGAGAGAGAGTGCAGGGATAATATAACCCGGGGCTTTTTTGTCAGTGTGTAGCAGCCCTTTACAAGCCCTTTAGTCAGGCAAGCTGAGCTGCATATCATGCAATGGGGCTATGAGTGTGTTTGCCCTCTGTCTAGAAGAGATGCTAACATATTGTGCTACCATGACTTTCTTTGGTTATAGTTGGGTTTTGAGCACGGCAAAGTAGCATGTTCCCATATGTGTATTAATCTCTCTTCCCTTCTTTCTCTCTGTCTCAGGCTGACCAGTTGATGTTTGCTATGCACTTTGTGAAAGGCATGCACCCAGAGCTCTTCCAGGAGAGCGTGAGTATCTTTGTAGATTTAGCATCTTCCTTTTTTTGGATTTCATCAGTGCTGAGGGACAATTTAAATAAGACATTTAAGCTTTGGACCTGTCAAAAGTTAACTGTACTCTTTGCTGTAGGAATGGGATGTCTTCACTGGAACCATCGTAGGGGAAATGTTTAAGAAAGAGGTAAGAATGCAGCTTTTTTTTATGAGAACAAGAAAACATTGTAATATTGTGTGTATGTACTTTAGTCACACCCCTCCTCTCCTCGCAGGAGTTCCCCTCTTGGATTGATCAGGAGAGGCATGGAGCAGTGGCCATTTTCAAAGTAAACACAATGATATAAACAGTGACGTACACATACATATCCACTCAGGAGCATTATATTTAGTCATTTTCAGGTGTGGCTGAGGTTGTGGCGGTTTTTGTCATTTTATGTAAGGTAAACAATCCTGATCATCCCAATAGAAATACATGTTCATAAAATGCATTCCTTGAAGTTTAAAATTTAAAGTATGTACAGGCATCACCAATATCACATGTTTAGTTGAAAGTAGTGCAAAATGTAATAGAAACAGATGGTTTTGAGCCCTCAACAATGGTTGTTTAACAGAAACTACCAAATGTGTTTCCATGTAACAAGTCACAGCATTAAACATAGAATTTGTACTGTTTAGCCTTGAAAAAGTGACTGTTAGGAACATAAGGGAGGATGACTTTCAGCATTATAATATGCTTATTACCAACTTTGACTTCCAAGAATTTTTATGTGATTTAGAAACTACTACTTTTGATAGTAGCCTATAATACAGTATATATAATCTCATTATTATCAGGTTATTTACCCATACATGTCACCATATTCCAATTTTTAATCCAAATATCAGTGATATCTGATATAACCTTTTTATTGGTAGCATGTAACTATATCGTTACCAAAATATTACTACATAAATTTCAGTCTTATATTACCTATTGTTAATACCAAGCTATTACCTGATAATTACTTTGGTAATTACATGGTCTTACCTAATTATTGCCTCTTTATTATCAAACTACTATTACCAGGTTATTACTGAGCTGTAATCTAAAGTGCTGCGACACACTCAACACAAAATATGTACATTATCACTCCATCCACTGCTTATGCAATGTGTGCAAAGTGCAACATCAATGCTTTATAGCGTAAACAGTCATTTTGGCATTTGGATTTTTTTTCCCCAGCCAGTAGATATCAATAATAGTTATAATGCATTATAAATTGAATCCCAGTAAAGTGGTCCTTACTGAGCTTAAGATTGGATCTACTTATCTACTTATGACCTGCCCTTCACCCTTTTTATTTTTGCCTTCCGTCTTTCACAGACTACATTCCCAGCCCTCTACCAGTCTCTGTGTTTGAGTGACTCAGACCTTTGGCTGTCCTTCTCGCAGAGCTCGCAGTGTGAACAGGAAATCCCATCGTCCATTGCCAAGAAGATTACTCCCTTCCAGCAGGTCAGCTTTCAATCAAAAACCATCAGCCAGATGGAACAACTTATCATTGTTTACAGAGTTTATAAAAAATCTGCACACCCTTAAAACAGTCTGGTTGTGTCTTCGAGTTCATCCCTTCACATGTGGTTTGAGTTTGAATTAAGATTTAAATAGTCTCATTTTAAAGCTCAAACAAGACAGAAGCCACTTTTCACTAAAGTCAATGCGCACGCTTCATTGTCAAACCAGTGAATGTACTCATTAACTTTGTGTCCTCAAAAACATAAATAAAAAAAAACATCTCTTAGCACTCTGAGAATTTTATAGGCTATGAATCCAAATTAGCCTTGTTCTTGTCAAAAGCTGTCTTTTTGGATATGAAATATTTTTGTTTGATATGAATGGGACTGACCTTCTGTTTAACATGTTTTTAATGGATATCTGTTGTTTCTTTCCTCCTGTGTTTATATTTTTCTCTTTGCTCTACCCAGCTGTTACTGGTTCAGGCAGTCAGACCGGACCGACTGCAGAGTGCCATGGCAGCATTTGCCACCCAGGCCCTGGGTAAGTGTTTCAAATCAGGGTTATGTTTTCTTTTATTATTACAATCAATGTTGCCTGGGTGGACTGGAGTTAAGCTCAATACCATTCTACTGTGGTGGACACAAATACCCATAAAAAACTATTATTATTTACAATGTCCCACTGTAAAACAACAAAAACAAAATCACATTCACGACTTATTCACGCTGCCCCCTGGGCACTGAGCCACTCTGGAAATGGGTCTCATCTTTATTGATATTTTACAAGGTTTCTCTTTCTTTGCTTCTTGCCTCTTGGTCAGACCAAGACAAGTGTTACGTTAATGAATATACACGTATCACTTCTTTTGAATACCTTTCAAGTGTAGTGCAGATGTCGCCAGAAAACAAACCAACAACACATACATTGCTTGAAATGATAAGCTGGAGCTGTGTTTTGTACAAAACAAGATAAGTATGATTAGCTTTTGAAAAATATGAGCAACATTTGTTTTTGTTTTGATAAAGGTTCAGTAAATCTTTGCCCTTCTGAGTTTGAGTAGGATTGCTTTGAATAATGAACTGTAAGCATCATGAATGACAAGATCCTCCTTTATCCTCTTTGGTATGGAAAGATTATTTTTCACAAGCACCTTCTGCCTTCACATTCCACTAAAGCAAAATGTTCTCAGACAAGGCTTTTATTCTGGAATTCTGAGCAATATTTCAAACATCAATGGTTTGATTTTTTTTTCTTGATAGTGTTCTCAATCCTTTCTCTTTATGGGTCTTTCATCACTGTGAGAATGCCACTGTCCTTGAGTAAATGCCACACACACAAACACATTTAAACACTTCTGGCTGCCTATTCTTGTTTCTCATTGTCTCGCTCTCCTACGCTAACACTAACACACAAACTACTATGCACTTACTCACACACATACACACATTCACACACACACACACACACACACACACACACACACACACACACACACACACACACACACAGTTATGATGTTGTTAGAGTGTGGTTAGCTTATTGTGCCTAATGAGCCCATTCATTCAGTCCAGATAATCCTAATGGCATGTTGGCTTCTGACTGCATTATCTGGGACGCTGCTAATTGGTGTCAGGTGAAACTAATATGCAGGTGTTAATATATGTGTATAAAGCTAATTTTCAGTTGTGTGTGCTGTGTGACAAGACATGCTAATTGAGTTCTGATGGTTTTTTTAGGTTCATAGGCACTGTCTGTGTTAGCTATGTAGGATTGTTTGTGTGAGTACGCACATTAATCTGTCTATCAAAATCTCAGCATTTGTTTGTGTGTGTGTGTTTTGGCCGTTTTGAGCTGCTCACTATCCAGTTAATCTCCGATGGCAAAAGTAATTTTCGAGACAGGTTAACTTGAAAGTTGAAAAATAAATGAATATGTATATAAACCGAAATTCTGAAGGGTTGTTACTCACAAGACCAATGTGAAAGAAATTTAAAATACATAATCCAAGTTGACCATCATGAAGCTTTCCTTGCATAGTAAATTCTAGACCTCTCTAATCACATTGTTAGAAATATTAAGTGGTCTTCCTAATACACTATTATAAAGGTTCATATCAACCTTTGTAACACAACATTTATAACTTAATTAAAGGTTTCTGTTTTAGTTGGTTTAATTTTGTATTTTGAATAAATGTGGCCTTCCAAATATACTGTTATAAAAGTTCATATCGACATTTGTAACATCTTAACACAAACATTATTATATAATAGAACATAATCATAGGTATCCAGTTCAATTTTGTATTTTTAATACAAGAACACACTCTTCATGTCCTTTACTATCTGGTCCTGCACCTGCCTTTGTCAGTCACACACCATACCCAATACATACATGCATTTTAAAGCCTTAGTTGGTGTGTTAACCTTGGGAAAATCTATGGACGCTAGTGTCTTTGCCATATAAATATTCATGAATGAATAAACAATGACTCAAGGCCAAACAATTCCTTATTTTAATGAGAAAACCACCCAATTTTAATTCTATTGTTCCAATAATGTTTGACACGTAAGTGAATCTGTAAGAGTTTGTGATGCCATCAAGTGACAGTGGTCCAGTGATATTGACGCGTTGTATCCTCAATTTATGTTTGAGGCTATGGCCAGTGTACTTTTGTTTGAATACTAAGATTACAGGCCATGACTAAAGAGCCACTGAAATTAAAGTACTTAGTAGATTTATTTGTCATTTTTTAAACAGCGTTAAAAAAAAGATTAGTGTTTGAGTCCTGCTACATCTATTTGGAGTGTTGAGGATGAGTTTAAGAGTCTCCCGGCCTGAGGCTCCATAGTCTGGTGGTATGGCAGCGGATACTTCTGTATCTTTTGCCAGATTGCAGCAGGGTGAACAGACTGTGGCTGGGGTGGGTGTAAGATGTGCACACAGCAGTCTCTGATTTCCTGTTGTTAAGTGAGACTCAGTCGCACCTCATCCACCTCAATCACGATTTGCACTTCTATGGAGCAGCGTCTCTATTTTAATTTTGCTCTATATTATTTATTGTTCCCATCTACGCGAGGATAGTAAAAATCACATTAAGCATGAGATATGATGGACCTCTGATTTTCAGAATTTGCTCAATGTTTTTCTGTTTCAATCAACTGGTACTTTATTTTCACCAACCCATCCTACACGTCTCCCCCATTGTGTTTTGTTGTCATCTGCCTTTAAAACACCTGCCCGTGTGAGGCTCAAACTCACAACCTTCAGATTGTGAGACAAGGGCTGTCACAGATGCAGTCAACAATGCCGAATGAATGTTGTGTATCCAAATACAAGTATTGAAGGACTAGGTCTTATAGCACATAACTGGTACAACACTTCCGACAGTTTGTATCTCCAATTTTCTACATCACTGGGACGAGATCAATTTTCTTTACAGACTGGTCCTTTGATTTTTGCAATCAGTTGTAAGTTTATTATTTTTATGCGAATCGACTGACAGGCTCAGTTCAACCTATGTACCACGTGTCTTCCATTGTGTTTTGTTGTCATCTGCCTTTAAAACACCTGCCCCGTGTGAGGATTGAACTCACGACCTTCAGATTATGAGACTGACGCGCTGCCTACTGCGCCAACGAGGCTCAAAAGTTGGAAATTGTCTTTGAGACGAGTTGCCACGATTGCATTTTTTAAACTCGGCGTCCTTATTGACTTTAGAGTTCACTTTTGACAAAAGAGGCCAAGTGCACGTTGAAGGAAACACAAGACTACGAATATAATTCCACCAAAGAAGTTGTAATACAGTGATGTGGTATGGTAGTCAGTTTCATCAGTGGTGAATGTGTGTGCATGAATGAGTGTAAGGTATGTGTCAGAGATTTACACTGCATAGCGTAAAACAAACAGAGATGAGCAGGAGACATGTTGGACTGAGAGCAGCTCTAGGACTATCACAGATGCACAACCAACAATGTTACAATACTGAAGGAATGCTGTAAAGTTTCCCAATACTAAGACTTTCAGCACATAACCGGTACAACACTTCTGTAGTTTGTGTCTCCAATATTCTACATCACTGGGATGAGATCAAATATCTGTAGAAATCTGGCCCACATGTAGCTTCTGTCAAATTCTTCGATTTGTCATTTTGATGGAAATCTACTGACAGGCTCAATTCAACCTATGTCTATGTACCACATGTCCCCCATTGTGTTTTGTTGTCATCTGCCTTCAAAACACCTGCCCCGTGTGAGGACTGAACTCACGACCTTCAGATTATGAGACTGACGCGCTGCCTACTGCGCCAACGAGGCTCATATTTGGCCTATTTTGAGTAAAACGAGTTGTCACAATTGCGATTGTCAAGTCTTTTTTTTTTCAAATATCTGTCTGTTGTACCAGAAAGGCAGTTAGAGCCCTTGTCACATATTAAAAGGTGAGCCAATCCATTCACATTGACAGTTCATTGCTGACCTTTTGACACAACAATTGATATAACAATCTTAACACGTCGTTTTGATTATTTATACGTTTTTAAAACTGGCCGTCCTCGTTGGCTTTAGAGTTGAATGTTGACAAACGAGGGCCAGTGCAAGTTTACGGAAAACAAGACTATGAATGTAATTCCAACAAAGCAGTTGTAATACAGTGATGTAGTCAGTTTCGTCGGTGGTGAATGTGTGTGCATGAATGATTGTAAGGTATGGTGTCAGAGATTCACGCTGCATAGTGTAAAACAAACAGAGACGAGCAGAAGAGATGCTGGACTGAGAGCAGCTCTAGGACTATCACAGATGCACAGCCAACAATATAACAATACCTACTGAATGTTGTAAAGTTTCCCAACACTAAGACTTACAGCACATAACCGGTACAACACTCCTGTAGTTTGTAGTTTGTGTCTCCAATATTCTACATCACTGGGACGTGATCAAATATCTGTAGAAATCTGGCCCACATGTAGCTTCTTCAATTTTTTTCAGGGGTGTGTTACTCAATTGTATGGAAATCTACCAACAGGCTGAATTCAACCTATGTACCACATGTCCCCCATTGTGTTTTGTTGTCACCTGCCTTTAAAACGCCTGCCTCGTGTGAGGATCGAAGTCACGGCCTTCAGATTATGAGACTGACACGCTGCCTACTGCACCAACGAGGCTCAAAAGTGGGAAATTGTCATTGAGATGAATTGCCACGATTGCAATTGTCAAGTCACGTGATTTTTTCAAACGTCTGCGTATTGTACCAGCTAGGCAGTTAGAGCACTTGTTGACCTTTTCACTCAACAATTGTCGAAGCGATCTTAACACGTCTACTTGATTACTTTTTACATTTTTTAAACTCTGCGTCCTTATTGACTTTAGAGTTCACTTTTGACAAAAGAGGCCAAGTGCACGTTGAAGGAAACACAAGACTACGAATATAATTCCACCAAAGAAGTTGTAATACAGTGATGTGGTATGGTAGTCAGTTTCATCAGTGGTGAATGTGTGTGCATGAATGAGTGTAAGGTATGGTGTCAGAGATTCACGCTGCAAAGCGTAAAACAAACAGAGATGAGCAGGAAAGATGCTGGACTGAGAGCAGCTCTAGGACTATCACAGATGCACAACCAACAATATTACAATACCTACTGAATGCTGTAAAGTTTCCCAATACTAAGACTTTCAGCACATAACCGCTACAACACTTCTGTAGTTTGTGTCTCCAATATTCTACATCACTGGGATGAGATCAAATATCTGTAGAAATCTGGCCCATATGTAGCTTCTGTCAGATTCTTCAAGTTTTTTTTCAGGGGTGTGTTATTCAATTGTATGGAAATCTACCAACAGGCTGAATTCAACCTATGTACCACGTGTCCCCCATTGTGTTGTGTTGTCGTCACCTGCCTTTAAAACACCTGCCTCGTGTGAGGATCGAACTCACGGCCTTCAGATTATGAGACTGACACGCTGCCTACTGCGCCAACGAGGCTCAAAAGTGGGAAATTGTCATTGAGACGAGTTGCCACGATTGCAATTGTCAAGTCACGTGATTTTTTCAAACGTCTGCGTATTGTACCAGCTAGGCAGTTAGAGCACTTGTTGACCTTCTCACTCAACAATTGTCGAAGCGATCTTAACAGGTCTACTTGATTACTTTTTACATTTTTTAAACTCGGCGTCCTTATTGACTTTAGAGTTCACTTTTGACAAAAGAGGCCAGGTGCACGTTGAAGGAAACACAAGACTACGAATATAATTCCACCAAAGAAGTTGTAATACAGTGATGTGGTATGGTAGTCAGTTTCATCAGTGGTGAATGTGTGTGCATGAATGAGTGTAAGGTATGGTGTCAGAGATTCACACTGCAAAGCGTAAAACAAACAGAGATGAGCAGGAAAGATGCTGGACTGAGAGCAGCTCTAGGACTATCACAGATGCACAACCAACAATATTACAATACCTACTGAATGCTGTAAAGTTTCCCAATACTAAGACTTTCAGCACATAACCGGTACAACACTTCTGTAGTTTGTGTCTCCAATATTCTACATCACTGGGATGAGATCAAATATCTGTAGAAATCTGGCCCACATGTAGCTTCTGTCAGATTCTTCGATTTGTGCTATCAGGGGTGTGTTTGTCATTTTTATGGAAATCTACTGACAGGCTCAATTTGACCTATGTACCACGTGTCCCCCATTGTGTTTTGTTGTCATCTGCCTTCAAAACACATGCCCCGTGTGAGGATTGAACTCACGACCTTCAGATTATGAGACTGACGCGCTGCCTACTGCGCCAACGAGGCTCATATTTGGCCTATTTTGAGTTAAAGGAGTTGTCACAATTGCAATTGTCAAGTCATTTTCTTTTCAAATATCTGTCTATTGTACCAGCAAGGCAGTTAGAACCCTTGTCACATATTAAAATATGAGCCAATCCAGTCACATTGACAGTTCATTGCTGACCTTTTGAAACAACAATTGATGTAACAATCTTACCACGTCTACTTGATTATTTTATACATTTTTAAAACTCACCGCCCTCATTGGCTTTAGAGTTGACTGTTGACAAACGAGGGCCAGTGCAAGTTTACGGAAAACAAGACTACGAATGTTATTCCAACAGATAAGTTGTAACACAGTGATGTAGTCAGTTTCATCAGTGGTGAATGTGTGTGCATGAATGAGTGTAAGGTATGGTGTAAGAGATTTACGCTGCATAGCGTAAAACAAACAGACGAGCAGCAGACATGCTGGACTGAGAGCAGCTCTAGGACTATCACAGATGCACAACCAACAATGTTACAATACTGAAGAAATGCTGTAAAGTTTCCCAATACTAAGACTTTCAGCACATAACCGGTACAACACTTCTGTAGTTTGTAGTTTGTGTCTCCAATATTCTACATCACTGGGATGAGATCAAATATCTGTAGAAATCTGGCCCACATGTAGCTTCTGTCAAATTCTTCGATTTGTGCTATCAGGGGTGTGTTTGTCATTTTTATGGAAATCTACTGACAGGCTCAATTTGACCTATGTACCACGTGTCCCCCATTGTGTTTTGTTGTCATCTGCCTTCAAAACACCTGCCCCGTGTGAGGATTGAACTCACGACCTTCAGATTATGAGACTGACGCGCTGCCTACTGCGCCAACGAGGCTCATATTTGGCATATTTTGAGTAAAACAAGTTGTCACATTTGGAATTGTCAAGTCATTTTTTTTTCAAATATCTGTCTATTGTACCAGCAAGGCAGTTAGAGCCCTTGTCACATATTAAAAGGTGAGCCAATCCATTCACATTGACAGTTCATTGCTGACCTTTTGACACAACAATTGATATAACAATCTTAACACGTCGTCTTGATTATTTATACGTTTTTAAAACTGACCGTCCTCGTTGGCTTTAGAGTTGACTGTTGACAAACGAGGGCCAGTGCAAGTTTACGGAAAACAAGACTATGAATGTAATTCCAACAAAGCAGTTGTAATACAGTGATGTAGTCAGTTTCGTCGGTGGTGAATGTGTGTGCATGAATGATTGTAAGGTATGGTGTCAGAGATTCACGCTGCATAGTGTAAAACAAACAGAGACGAGCAGAAGAGATGCTGGACTGAGAGCAGCTCTAGGACTATCACAGATGCACAGCCAACAATGTAACAATACCTACTGAATGTTGTAAAGTTTCCCAACACTCAGACTTACAGCACATAACCGGTACAACACTCCTGTAGTTTGTAGTTTGTGTCTCCAATATTCTTCAAATATCTGTAGAAATCTGGCCCATATGTAGCTTCTGTCAGATTCTTCAAGTTTTTTTTCAGGGGTGTGTTATTCAATTGTATGGAAATCTACCAACAGGCTGAATTCAACCTATGTACCACGTGTCCCCCATTGTGTTGTGTTGTCACCTGCCTTTAAAACACCTGCCTCGTGTGAGGATCGAACTCACGGCCTTCAGATTATGAGACTGACACGCTGCCTACTGCGCCAACGAGGCTCGAAAGTGGGAAATGGTCATTGAGACGAGTTGCCACGATTGCAATTGTCAAGTCACGTGATTTTTTCAAACGTCTGCGTATTGTACCAGCTAGGCAGTTAGAGCACTTGTTGACCTTTTCACTCAACAATTGTCGAAGCGATCTTAACACGTCTACTTGATTACTTTTTACATTTTTTAAACTCGGCGTCCTTATTGACTTTAGAGTTCACTTTTGACAAAAGAGGCCAAGTGCATGTTGAAGGAAACACAAGACTACGAATATAATTCCACCAAAGAAGTTGTAATACAGTGATGTGGTATGGTAGTCAGTTTCATCAGTGGTGAATGTGTGTGCATGAATGAGTGTAAGGTATGGTGTCAGAGATCCACGCTGCAAAGCGTAAAACAAACAGAGATGAGCAGGAAAGATGCTGGACTGAGAGCAGCTCTAGGACTATCACAGATGCACAACCAACAATATTACAATACCTACTGAATGCTGTAAAGTTTCCCAATACTAAGACTTTCAGCACATAACCGGTACAACACTTCTGTAGTTTGTGTCTCCAATATTCTACATCACTGGGATGAGATCAAATATCTGTAGAAATCTAGCCCACATGTAGCTCCTGTCAGATTCTTCGATTTGTGCTATCAGGGGTGTGTTTGTCATTTTTATGGAAATCTACTGACAGGCTCAATTTGACCTATGTACCACGTGTCCCCCATTGTGTTTTGTTGTCATCTGCCTTTAAAACACATGCCCCGTGTGAGGATTGAACTCACGACCTTCAGATTATGAGACTGACGCGCTGCCTACTGCGCCAACGAGGCTCATATTTGGCATATTTCGAGTAAAACGAGTTGTGACATTTGCAATTGTCAAGTCGTGTTTTTTTAAAATATCACAGATGCACAGCCAACAATTTAACAATACCTACTGAATGTGTATTTGTAAAAATTCCAAGTTAAAGCTATGATCTACGATTTGAAAGATTGGTCATTATTATTAACATTATTTAGATGGTGGTTATGGCCTAATAGTACGACCTAGACAATGTGAAGAGTAAAAGGAACCAAATAAATCCATTCTCTCTAGCGCCTGCAAAACTGAAAAGAAATTGACCAATAGGAGCCATGCGGCCCGCAAGGCTCCTATTGGTCAATTTTCCCATCCAATCTCCTCACTCACTCTCTTGCTCCTGGTCACATCTCGTCCCAACCCACTTCCGCATTTGAAACTACAAGGGAAAACAGAGCGACAGTAGCAATCGGCCTCTGCTTGCCCCACCGGAAAAGGCTGAAAGAAAGTGCAAGTCTGTCACTGAAAAGGCAGACACAAAGCGGAGATGAGGGCTCAAACCCGAGTAAACATTGGGTCATCGTTTGAACGGTGGCGAAAGCTCCGTGAAGATATGGACCTGAAAAGTGATGCTGATACAGCGGAGTTTCTGTTGAACAGGTAATCTTTCGTCTTTATTGTGGATGTTGTGAGAGATAACTTTTATGCCGATGCTGGCTTATGACTGTGAAAGTTGCTGTTAGTTTTTTCCGTGTTATTAGACGGCGTCGAAACAATTTCTGTCTCTGCAATATTGTCAACACTTGTTTACTTGTTTGACGGAGACGTTAGCCTCTATGTTAGCATTGTAAGCTAAAATTGCTATCATGTTTACACCAAATCAGCCTATTTATTTGCTCGTGGCAGCTAAATGAAGCAGCAAGTAATGCAAGTAAGATGAACGAAAACCCCTCCGCTTCGCGTTGGGGTTTCATTCATCCTGTCTGGATTTATTTTTCCATAACAACCTCACTACTCAACTGTTTTGCTAACCCTCCTCCCGGTCTTGTCCATTTGTTTTTTTAACGAAGCCTTTGTTAAATCAATGTGATGGATTATCATATACGCGTTACGATGTGTGTATTTGTGTGGTCTTATCTGTCATAAACAAGAGATTACGGTTTACGGGGCACGTTTGTGTCGCGGTCGTGGTGCTAACGATTCTAATGACGTTACGCTAGCTTGGCTGTGGAGCTTAGCTGTGGACATGGTAATGACTTACAAGATTTACGTTAGTTTCAACGTGCATTGTAATAACTTTACCTGTGACTCCGACATCGTTACTCCGCATTCAAAGTTGACGCCGTATTTGGTTTCGTATTTGTTGCTCTTGTTGCGGGGGGGGGCTCCGAGGGGAGAGCGATACGAGCTCGGAGGGGAGGGATTAAGGAGCACAGAGGGGGGGTGTGTGTGTGTGTGTGTGGGGGGGGGGGGTGCTTTTTTCAAATCTTTCTCAGATCGTAGACCATAGCTTTAAGTTCAAGTATTGAAAAACTAAGACTTACAGAACATAACTTGTACAACACTCTTGACAGTTTGTGTCTCCAGCATTCTACATCACTGACATCAGATCAAATATCTGTAGAAATCTGGCTCACATGTAGCTTCTGTCAGGTTCTTCGATTTTTGCAATCGATTGTGTGTTTGTCATTTTTATGGAAATTCACCGACAGGCTCAGTTCAACCTATGCACCATGTGTCTCCCCCATTGTTTTTTGTTGTCATCTGCCTTTAAAACACCTGCCCCGTGTGAGGATTGAACTCACGACCTTCAGATTATGAGACTGACGCGCTGCCTACTGCGCCAACGAGGCTCAAATTTTGGATATTGTCATTGAGACAAGTTGCCACAATTGCAATTGTCAAGTCGCATGATTTTTTTCAAATTTCTGCTTACTGTACCAGCTAGGCAGTTAGAGCACTTGTTGATCATTTCACTCAACAGTTGATGTAACAATCTTACCACGTCGCCTTTATTATTTTATACATTTTTAAAACTTTGGCGTCCTCAATGGCTTTAGAGTTGACTGTTGACAAACGAGGGCCAGTGCAAGTTGAGTGAACGCAAGACTACGAATGTTATTCCAACAAATAAGTTGTAATACAGTGATGTAGTCAGTTTCATCAGTGGTGAATGTGTGTGCATGAATGAGTGTAAGGTATGGTGTCAGAGATTCACACTGCATAGTGTAAAAGAAACAGAGACGAGCAGAAGAGATGCTTGACTGAGAGCAGCTCTAGGACTATCACAGATGCACAGCCAACAATGTAACAATACCTACTGAATGTTGTAAAGTTTCCCAACACTAAGACTTACAGCACATAACCGGTACAACACTTCTGTAGTTTGTGTCTCCAATATTCTACATCACTGGGACGTGATCAAATATCTGTAGAAATCTGGCCCACATGTAGCTTCTTCAATTTTTTTCAGGGGTGTGTTTGTCAATTTTATGGAAATCTACCAACAGGCTGAATTCAACCTATGTACCACGTGTCCCCCATTGTGTTTTGTTGTCATCTGCCTTTAAAACACCTGCCTCGTGTGAGGCAACTGTGGGCAACTGTCATTGAGACGAGTTGCCACGATTGCAATTGTCAAGTCGCATGATTTTTTTCAAACGTCTGCGTATTGTACCAGCTAGGCAGTTAGAGCACTTGTTGACCTTTTCACTTAACAATTGATGTAACAATCTTACCACGTCGCCTTGATTATTTTATACATTTTTAAAACTCGCCGTCCTCATTGGCTTTAGAGTTGACTGTTGACAAACAAGGCACGTTGAAGGAAACACAAGACTACGAATATAAAGCGCCTGCCCCGTGTAAGGCTCGAACTCATAAATTCCAAATTATGAGATTGACGCGCTCACATGGGGCCATTTTCCTTATCCTCCTGCCTTGACTACTTAAATGTTTAATGCTTTAAGTCAATTTTTCTGATCATACTTATTCTAATTATTCCATCACTAAGATTTTTTCTCCATAGTTTTGTTCAGACTGGTTTCATTTCTCTGCCAGAAGGTAAGCAGATAGGGAGGACACCAGAACTTTGGAGGCCTACACACAGCAGATCATAAGCGACATAAAACAGGTACATGTTAGTCAGGCAGTGATGGATTGATGCAGTAACTTTTACTGATAATGTCTCAACATTTAGATGGTATGATAGATACCTTTTTTCATCCTTTTCTACTAAAATTTAGACATCCAGTAGCTTTTCACAACCAATACAACACACCACTACACACAAGTTTATGTAAAAATTAAACAATAATGCTAAAAATAGGAGTGAAAACATGAATTATAATACACCAGTGAAGTGATAATCTAGCCACCAGACCTACCACAGAGAGTTCTCACTATGATAGAGTATGTGCTAATGGAGGTCGTGCAAATGGAAGGTGATACACAGTGCAGATATTGCAAATGTAAGGTGATTATTATGTAAAAGCAGGGCAAGAATAATGATTACTGTCGATGATATAAAATGCAAATTCAAGATTAAAAATGTCAACAAATAGAAATACAGATTGTGCGTAAGGCTGACTGACAAAACCAGTAGCTGATTACTGTGCACAATAGAAGACACTCATCTGAGGATATATGACTTTGCAGCATACTAAAGATAAACATTTTACCGAGTGGCTCCTCGTTTTCTTTTTTTTCCATTTACCTGTTGTGCTATTTATCCATCTAGATTGTTTTTGGTGTGAGTTGCCAGGTTTTCAACATATCATCAGAGATGTCTGCCTTCCCTCTAATATTATGGAACTGGATTTTGGTTAGGGTGTTCAAAGTGCCACATAAATCACAAAAGTACATTTGAAAAGCTCAACAGCAATGTCTTCTTACAGAAATCATGATCTGGCAGGGCAGCTTTGTCCCATATCTTTTTATTATCTTTTCTACCAGTTGTAACATGAAAATGGAGCATGGCGAACGGACATTGGTGGAAAAGCACTGCACAGATGTTGTTCATAACCAAGAAAAATGGTTGTTTACTTTAAGGTGCAGGGAGTTCCCATTACTCTCCCGCAAAATAATGTTTACCCCCAAAAAGGCAATCATATACTTAAATTATAATTACAATTATCTATTTTTATTTGACTTCAGTTTGTCTTCTTCTTGCCTAAAAGAAGAGGCAGTCATTTGAATGATTAGAGAAGAGACAACTGGGCTATGTGAGGATTTGGCTCTGGACAGTCTCACATTTTGGGAGGGAACACTGAGTAACAGCAGCTTTAAATAGCGCTCTTTACTCTGGAGATTCATTTTAACTGGCATTTATCACACAAGTGTCATCTGCACTTCATGTGCAGCTCTTTTGCAGCTCTTGGTGCAAAAGAAATACTTGAATTTACCTACAGAAATGCAGTTTTTTATATTTCTTATATTTAAGTTTTATTTTTAGTAACTGTTAATAAAGCACATATGTAGACACATAAGGTGGAAACATTGCCAGCTGCTGTCCTTGCTTTTAACTTATATTTAAGTTTTATTGTTAGTAACTGTTAATAAAGCACATATGTAGACACATAAGGTGGAAACATTGCCAGCTGCTGTCCTTGCTTTTAACAATTCAAAACAATTCTTTCATGTCAGTACAACAAGTACAAGTGCTTCAGTTAGTCTCTGTGGTAGGTTGATACTGGTATACAAAAGCACAATGAAATGGGTTTGACATCACCTGCAACTGACAGGGAAAAAAATGTAATTAAGAAGCAGGAGAGGGCCTCCTACCCACTAGTATACATCTCACGTTTCAAGCTCCACCTGATCTTCCATGACTGGTGATGCCATTCTTCACAGAATTGATTTGTCAGAAGGTGGTGCTTTTATACACCTTGATCTGTTATCTTGAACATATCATGCTCCGGAGCAGGTTAGGTATGCAACATAAGGTACCATGGTGATGTGCCCCGGTAAGAAGTGAACCAACATCCTAACCCTGAAAACCCGGGGTTAAACCTGAAGTTACCTCGCTAACACCAAATCCTGCCTCGTAGTACAGGTCTCAGGAAATTAAGTACAGATGTCACAGTTGCAAATATAGCTTAGCATCCGCATTCTTTGAAACTAATTGCCTGTAGTTTCAGTGTAGTATTTTTCTCAACCCTCATATAGTTTCACAAATATTGTTAGTCGGACATTCAAAAGAGCCCCAGCGGAAAATTGCATTTCTAAGTGACGGATGAAAGGCAGAAAATATAGACAGAGAGAGAGAGCTCTTTGGTGAGCCAGAGAAGTATGACTGCTTTTCTGCCTACTGATACGGAAGCTCTATTGACTGAAACTCAGTTTCAGCTGTTGTGCAGCTGCTCCAGAGTGCTAATAATAATACTGGCTCATTGAGGGTGACACTCCAGTCCTTGTGTGCCTTTCTGTATTTCTGCATGTGTGTCGATCAGCCAATTTATCCACCTTTGACAGTGTGTATTATATTTGCATATTTAACTGTGTCATATCATTTTCCATTTGTCCTCTTTTGTCTCCATGTACTTTTTTATGTTAAAAACACCTGCCCCATGTGAGGCTTGAACTCACGACCTTCAGATTATGAGACTGACGCGCTGCCTACTGCGCCAACAAGGCTGTAGGAACACTGTACTAATGGGAGAACTCCATGCCAAAATATTCCATTCCACTCCAAACAACCATTCACGATGACACTTCACCTTTTGCGCGCATTTCTTTGTGTGTGTTTGTGTGTTTCATCTGTGGCTCACTATCTTATTCTTCAAAGGTACGTGTCCACGTTTCCATATGAGCGAATTCTTTGAAAGCACAATCGTCACATCTTTGTCTCTCCTCGTTTTTCGGTGGGCAAGCTCTAATAAAACACACATGCACACTATCCTGATGAAGAGACAGCTCTCACACTCCTTTGAACGCCAAGTGAACCCATTGACGAAGGTGTAGTGCATGATGTGGGTGAGAGTGTGTCTGAATGAGAGAGTGAGGGAGATACGGACAGAAAAAAAAAAGAACAGGAGCGAAGAAGATTTTGTGTGTATGTGTATGTGTTTTTGGCTGTAAATCAGTATGCTAATGAGGCATGGTCTGTAATCCTCTTACAGCTAATCTCACTCAATCCCCCCAGTCCAGGCCTGGGCACCGCTCACGCACACAGGCATGCCTGGGTGAACACAGCCGCACACACGCACACACACACACACACACACACACACACACACACACACACACACACACACAAACTTGTGCTCACTCACTGGCTTAAGCACCCAACTTCTCAAAAATACAAACACTCTTTCACATATGCATAAAAACATCTCTCTGTGTCTTATTATTAATCATCCAGCCAAGAAGACGGCCTTTTTTTTGTTTAAGCCATCAATCAGCATTTAAATGCAAATGTATTTCATCAATTAGAGTTATTTAAATGGAAAGATAAAAAGATATTTATAGAAAAATCTCAATGCCCATGTCAAGTGTTTTGTCTGCTCATTAATTATTAGCCATTCAGTGTTTCATCCACAAAGCAGCGTAGAGACACTGTGGTTCTGTTTTCTTTTTCGAGGCTCCTCTTTGGCCTGATTGTATGTCATAAAAGCCAAGGTGAACTTTGCTATTCACAGACAGAGGATGCTGGTCTGCAGCAGGAATACTGATGACCTGCCCGTGTCAAAGGTAGATGTGTATGTATTTGTGCACACGCACGTTCTGTAAATGCTCCCCTTTTTTGGAGTCAGACATCACAAGCCATGTGGTCAGATGACTGTTTTTCTTAGTGTTGCCATGGTGATGCAGCAAAAGGTCGCACTAAGATGTTCTCTACCAAGACCTTGTGCGCGTGCATGGATGTGTACTTCGGTGCAGCAGATTGCATTTGGCAGCAGACACCCAAAGAATGTTCAGGCTGGGGCAGTCAGCCCAACCAGAATAGACAGCAGTGTGTGTGTGTGTGTGTGTCTGTGTGTGTGTGTGTGTGTGTGTGTGTGTGTGTGTGTGAAAGAGATATCTGCTGATACATGCATGAATAGCATCACAGTGGAATTTCCAACATAGCCACTCACCCTGTGTGTGCTCGTATCGCTGCTTGTGTGTCACTATTAACTCATATCTGATACGCAATTCAATATATTACAGCAGGATTAGAGCTTAATGCTCAGCGAGGAAATGCACACATGCACTCACACACTCAGACACATACACAAAGAGTCTGGCTTCTCAGCGCCAGGGGGCTGACAAGGTATTCTTCTGCTATGTGTGGTGAATACTGCTGCATACCTAGCACTCAGTATGCACAGCACATCACCCTCCTAATCTCTCTCACTCTGTCTCTCTCAGTGTCTTCCTCTTATGCCCTCTTCCCCTTTCTACATCATCGCCTCCTTCTTGCTCTCCCTCTTTTACTTTTTTCTTTTCCCCCATATCCCTTCCTCATCACCCTTCTTCAGGCGCTGTCTACCCCTCCCCGTTCTTGCCCTCCCTCTGTCTCCCTGTCGTCTTTCCCCGCTCGACTTGTCTACTCCACCTGTGCCTCCTTCTTTAACATCCACCCTCACAAAATGCCTCTTTGCTGCTACTCAGTAGCTCTTACTTTTTTCCCCCTTTTCTCGGCCCCCTCCTGGTGTGCCATCTCTGTGTACTATATTCAGTCACTTTGACTTTGAGGAGCATATCAACTTTAAATGAAATGTTGCAACACTTCTTTACAGATCTGTTTTTCACACCCTTCATTATCTCCCTCTCTCCTCTTCTCTGCAGGTATGAAAGAGCTCTCCCCTCCTCCTCTGAACCTGCGACGTCTCTACACCGAGACGCTTGAATGGGAGCCGGTGTTGATCATCATCTCTCCGGGGGCGGACCCGTCCCAGGAGCTTGCAGAACTTGCAGCTGAAACCGTTGGCAGGGACAACTATCATGAGGTAGAGAATAACAGGGTTAAATGGGAGAAGTCATAGTAGATTAGCAAGTGTAAATTGATTTCTATCAACAGATTACCAAGATCAGATCAACAGATTTATCTCTTGTGCACATAAATTGATGCTACAGCTTGCAATATGCTGTACTGAAACACAGTTTTGACTCATATCTCTTGGTAATATTCTGCCAGTAGAATTTATCAATTGTAATATATTTTAGGACAACAAGAGCTCTGCGAAAACCGCCTTTGCGAGACGCTCCTACACACCTGCTGTGATTCAATATGTGGCTATACAGCTATTCAACAGTTATATAGTGCTGGTATTGTTTTATCTTTTTATTATTATTATCAAATCCCCTAAAGAGACCAAAACCTACAAAGAAACGTTTTGTACCAACAAGTATTGTCTATATAGTGAAAGCCTGATATATGGTAGCCTCTGTCACTGAGTCATATAAGTTCATTCCCTTCCAAAGACTTAAGGTGGCATGTTCCTTCATTATGGTTCGAGTTGTATATATATATTTATATATATATATATATATATATATATATACACATATATATATATATATGTATATATATATATATGTATATATATATATATGTATGTATATATATAAATATATATATGTATATGTATATGTATATGTATATATATATATATATATATATATATATATATATATATATATATATATATACATATATATATATATATATATATATATATATACATATATATATATATAATCGTCATTCAGATTTAAATGACTCTGACAAGACCTTTTGCCAAAAAATGATCACCAAAATGCAAGTGCAAAGTTCACCAAAGCTATAGATGATGATATTCTTTTTAAAGCAGTTTTAAATACGCAAACCTACCCACAGTCAGCTCACAGTTCTAGAGCTCACTAGACATATACGTAGTTCATAAAAAATACACATTTTTACCATTTTCCCTCCATAATAACCAGCTATATGAATGCACTTAAGACATTACACATTGCATCCCACTCATATGGCTACTGCTTATAACATTACTGTAAGTCGTATCAGTGACATATACATATAAATCACATTTGCTAAGAGTTACTAGCCTCAATGTGGGAACTTGTTTGGTAAAAGTCACATTGTGAATCTCACTTTGCAAGTGGTTCTCAGTGTCTCCCACTGAGCAGAGAGATAAATTAAAATATTGAATCAGATTTTCTGCCCCAAACTTCAGATAAATTACAATGTGGAATCACATTTTCCATCCCACTGCTTCTGTTTCTCGCCCCCTCCTACCTCCTCCACACTCTCTGTCTGTGAAGATCTCTATGGGTCAGGGGCAGGCTGATGTGGCATTGGCTACGCTCAGAGAATGTTCCCGAAATGGAGACTGGCTTTGCCTGAAAAACCTTCACCTTGTCACTACATGGCTACCCCTCCTGGAAAAAGTAAGTACTCTGTGTGTGTGTATGAGTCTTTGTGTGTTTTAAGGCTTTTTTGTTGCTATGGGTGCTGAGTGTTATTCTGCTTTCTCTAATTATTGGATAATAGTACAGGCAGAGAGTGATCAAAATGACTCTATTATGATACAAGGATGTGTGTCTGTCCACAGTAGCATCACATTAACTAGCATCACATAAACACTTACTGTAAAATGATATTATCCTGCATCCACAATCCTGCAAAACCAGATGTGCATCAGGATCTGTGGTTGGGAAAAGTTACATGAGAAATTACAAAAGATAAATAGAATATGTTCAACAAGCTTTTCCAATGCATGACACAATGATCCAGCAATGTGGCAATAACAAGTCTGGAACTAATATGATACAATAAATCCATTATAAGACTTCGAAAGTAAGTCCAAGAACATTGTCCAATGAACAGTTTGGGATACATCCAGTGAAACGAGCACCTCCTCACATCATCTCAAGCCCACAGTGACAATTAGGTAGTTTTGGGGCTATGGGGAAAGGTCAGTGGAAACAGGGAGCCTGGAGGATGTTGTGTACATAAAGTGTATGTGTAATTTCATGTTTCACCCTGCTTGTCAGTGTTTATCTGTAATATTACAACACTGCTGCATACACACAAACACAAGAGCACATTCTGCTGGCTGCCCAAATTTCCATATCTAAAATTACCTTCTGTCCTTGCACTGCACAAACACATTTTGCTCTCTACCTGTCAACCCATTTCAGTCACTTTGCTGTTGTTTGTGTGGCTCTGTTTGTCATCGTGTGTTTTTTTAATTTGTTTGTCTTTCTGTGTTGGTCTGTTTCTGGGCATACATGCATGTACAGTATGTATTTGTATCATGCTTCTACACCCAAAGGCCACGTCTTTCTGAAGCGCAGACTCAATCTCAACCACCAACCTAACCCTGTGTATTTACACTCAAGTAATATTGTCAATACTGTATAATTTACATTCAAAACCCAACAAAACACAAAATTACATCAGACTGCAATTTTCTACAAAAGAAGGAAAGGAAAAGGACGAAAGGGGATAGGTTAGGCAGACTCTAGAATGGACATATGGTAAGATATGAGTCAAAGAGTAGTTTAGTGACCATCCAAGGATGCTGTCACTTCTATCCTTCATTTCTCAGCCCCACAAAGAAATCCATTTCCTCCAGTGTTGGGTGTCTGGACATAACTGCAGAAGATTGTCAGGGAGTGGTTCAGGCATGCAAAAAAGATGATTTTCCGGGTGTATTTTAAGAGAGGACAGAAGGTGAATTTTTGAAGTTTGTGGCTAAATGCAGAAGACGGGGTTGACTAGCATGGTTGTATGTGCATATCTGTAGCTATCCTATACAAATGTGTATAGTTAAAATGTAGAGTTTTGTATTGTAATATTGGACAGACTTTAGCATAATTTTATTCAAAAATGGCAAAAACACTATTGAAGCATATTGCAGCATTTGTGATTAATTTCTGTGACATTTACTGTGCTAGAGCGGTCCATGCAATGAAGACGTCCCCTTCTTTTTGTGGTCCTGGGAACTTGGTTTGTACCAAATAGATAAAGAAAAGATATTTCAAAGGTAATAGTGATACATATTGTAATGTTAAGTTTGTTAGCAGAGCTGGGCGATATGGTCTTAAAATAATATTGAAATATTTTAGGCTATATCGCAATACACAAAATATATCTCATTGTTTTAAAATCTCCTCCAAAAAGACCTGCATGTGTATAGTGTTCTGGTTGCATTAGTGGATTTTCGATGTTAGATTAGCTGTTGTGCAGAGCCGCATGTCGGTAAAGAGAACTGTCTGAGCATAAGAAGTGAACTCATGTGTCCATGAGCTTTTCCCAGGGTTCTGTTTAGTGCTGTGTCACTGTAGCAGGTCATATCTCACTGGGAGGCACAGCTGTTGGCGGTGATTGGCCTGTGTGTGTGTGTGTGTGTGTGTGTGTGTGTGTGTGTGAATGAGAGTGTGTGCCCTGTGGTTAGCCATAGATCCTTCCTGTCCTGAGTTGTCTGTGCGCTCAGTGTGACTTAAACCATAGATTATTACAGCTCTCCCCGTCTACCTTTCCCCCTCTCCGCCACCAGTTTTTCTTAACACCCTGCTCCCCTTATATTGTATAACTCAAACTCTCTTTTTGTCTGTTTTGTCCTGCTTTCTCTCACTGCCTCGCTCTTTCCCCGGCAACCGATGAGGCTGGGTCTCAGCAGTCGAGCCTGAAATGAAAAACTGACGCAACAAGGGGAACGAGGGAGACAGGGAGCATAGAAAAGAAAGAATGAAGACACAGTGAATGTGAAAGGGCGGAAGTAGGGAAAAATGAACTGAGCCTCTGTCGGCAGGTGGATATTCTGGACAAAGACGGCTATGTTTTAGGTTCTGCCTCTGTTTCTGTGGCTGTGTCCATCTGCTCTGTCTCACTGTATTTCTCAATGTTGTGTCTAAATTTTCCGGCTTATTTTCTTGCCATCTGTCTCTCCAGTCCTTCCCTCCTTCACTAAAGCAGTTGGTCAGTGAGAGAGAGGAGAAAGGAGGGAAGAGAGGCAGAGAAAGAGAGCGGTCAGTGTTCATAATTGAAGTTGGCAGTACAGATGTCCTCTCATCCCTGTCCACTCACATTCTTCCACTTGCACAATTTACTGTCTCATTTTTCACATCACCCAAACCATCCCTTTACTTATGGATCTATCTTTCAATCTGCCTGCCAATCTAAAGGTCTCTCTGTCTGCTATTCCTATAAATTAAATTAAGACTGAAACACTTTCAGTTATGTGTTACAATGAATAAATTAAATGTATCTTGTGAGATCTTATCACAAGATACAAATTTCCATCTGCAAAAATCTGTGTATGTGTGAGTAAAGCCTGTGGGATTTGAGTATCTATGTGTGGTGCATCTTTAACACTATAACAAAGATTGGTTTTGATGTGCGACACACACACACACACACACAGTGAGAGGCGGAGAAGTTTTTCTTCGAGGGATGTCGGTTTCTGTGTTCTTTGACTTTCCGTGATCATGTCTGCTTCCATGAGAGCGAATTAGTTTCCAAATGATGCAGAAACACATTGATTATGATTATATGTGCGTGTGTGTGTGTGTGTTCTTGTGCGTGGGTACCCAATCGGATGACACAAGACCCTAAGGTGTCAGTATGCTATTTTTAACCGCAAGTCTTTGAGAAAGATAGAAAGCGAGGGGGGAGCAATGTAAGAAGAGAAGTGAGAGAAAGAAAGCTGGAAATTGAGATGAAGAGACAGTGATGGAGATGGTGAAAAGAAGGGAAGCAGAAAGGGAGAGAGACGGATACTGTATATCAAAGTGAGGCGAATGAGAAAGAATGGCATGGAAAAAAAGGAGAGAGGATTAGAGGAAATATATTTGATTTGTTACTAGATATGCACTATACAGCTTCCTCCTTATAGTTTTTTGAGCAAAAAGAGTTAACAGCTCTCGTTTGACCACACCTTATAAATAAAGGTTGAATATATGATCATCTTTACAAAGATCCTTTACAAAGATAAAAATATAAATAAAGGGTTTTTAAGGAAGGGCTTTGCTATATTTGCACTCAGATTAAATTTCAGTTAACTGATTAGAAATTTGCCTAAAGGGAATCTATGGAAGTAAATGTATTGTTTCAAATTTGTGCATATGAAAAAATGCAGCAAAATTATACTGTGTGTCATAAAGTTATTACTCTATTCTTTTACCTCACGGCAAGGAGGTCCTGTGTTTAAATCCAACCCAGCTGGCTGAGGTCTGCCTCTGTGGATATACTGGGATAGACTCCAGCTCTTTCCAACCTTAACAAGATAAGCAGTAGAAAATTGATGGACCTGTGTGATGCAGTATCTGGGCTCAAGTCTTCTCTAATTGCTACAATTAATGAGCAAGTTTTGTGTTTTGACATACATTATATCTATAGCCTGATATTAGCGCAAAGGTAGTCTGCTCTCTTATAACTCTCATATTCTCTTACTCTAATGTGTATAATGTGTGTGTCCTGTCCTTCCTCCACAGGAGCTAAATGTGCTTCATCCTAAAGCTGGCTTCCGTCTCTGGCTGACAGCAGAAGTTCACCCCCGATTTCCTCCCATACTGCTGCAGTCCAGCCTCAAGATCACTTACGAGGTATTCACACACACACATTCACCACCACACACATACAGGCATTAAAGCAATAACACTATAATACTCCTACAGCAGCTTATGATGACCCAACTCATATCACACAACTTTTCACACAAACGTGCAGGCACACATTCTTGTTGTCACTAATTTGGGCCAGGTTACCAGCATATGGCATGCTCACAAGAGGGTAGGGTATGTAAGGACTTTGTGTGTCTGAAATGCCGTTTGAGTTCATGACTATGTGTGTGTCTTTTATCCTCTATATAATGGCTACATCCGCAATGCAGCCACACACACTGTACATTTGTCAGGAGACGTAGAAGCCTGCAGCTTGTGTGTTACTGATGCGTGCTTTAGCGCTCAGTGTGTTTCTGATGGGAGTCCTGCTCAAGGGGTTAGTTGCTTCAGCAGCCAAGCATGCTGCACAAACAGCCTCTCTCTCTCTCTCTCTCTCTCTCTCTCTCTCTCTGTCTCTCTCGCTTTGTCTCTCTCACTCTTCCTTTCTTTTCTCTCTCAGACACACTCACACTCAAACTTATTGACATGCTTTACACTGAATGCACAGTGCAGACATAGGACAAGGACAAATAAGCATCAAAGCTGATCTGTCAAACCGAAGAAAACCAGTATAACAACATAAACAGCATAAAAGTAATACATGTCATCTTACAGAACATGACATGACATGTCACAATCACACACATCACACAAACTCATCATTATAGCAAAATCACTGTTGCTAAACTACAGTCTGTATCTCAGCTGCTACAGTTTCTCCACCCCAAAACCCAAATACCTCACCCAACATTCAACTCGCCTTTGCAGTTTAGCATTGAAGCTGCTTTTACTAAGTAAATATATTTAGTTCCTTGTTGGCATGGTGGGCAGTGTATTAGACTTTAAGTGTAATTCAACAGCTCAAACCTCTCATAGAGCAAATAATAGATTCTTCAAGCCATTTCAGTGTAAAAAGCACAGAGGCAAGTGATTTATTTGTCAGTGTCTAAAGCAGGGGTAGCCAACATGGTGCCTGCGAGCTCCTGGTATCCCACTGTGAGCGTATGAGTCGCCCGCAGGGCACCTTAAACCTAGACTGTCTCCTAAAACATGAAGCCTATTGTAGACATAATATTCATCATTTAACGGTAAACTGAGCAAACATGTAGCCCTCCATATTACTCCATTTCACTTAGGTAGCTCACAGTCTCCAAAGGGTTGGTGACCCCTGGTCTAAAGGTAGAGTTAATGTATTGCTTTGTTACGTGTGAATAAAAGTATAGATTGAAACTGTGCTGCAGCCAAAACGGGTAAACACAGCACCTTGCTAATACGTTTAATCTACTGAAGTTGGTAACATATGTGGTGATTTTGCCAGTTTTGGCAAGTTTAGTACATATGCATTACTGGCTGTGCATATGATCAAAACCTCCAGATGGAGGTACCAAATGTTCAGCAAAGCTAATAATGTGTGAACTGATTTCAATGTATGCTCATTGTTTCTATAATGAACAGAGCATATTGTTGCCAGAGAAATCAAATATGCATATAACTGCCACTAACTAAAGCATACACAGTATAACAAAGGAATACGGCATTTATATACATATATATACAGTGGGATGGCTGTATAAAAGAGTGTCAGTGTTATGGGCTGTGGTCCTAATCATCCTTGTGGTAAATGCTATTGGGTGTCCAACCCTGACCAAACAATATTCTTTCAGTTTATTCATAAACTCTATTTGTAATTTACAGAGACACTGACAGTAAGCTATAAATGACTTAAACTTATGACATTCCCTTTTCTCTGCCCTGACTTGTTCAGTGTCTCGGTTTTTGTTGACAAATCCATTTTTTCTTACTATAGTGATTTGAGAATTTTCTTTTCACATGTGGTCACATGTTGCAGGTCCTGCATTCTGGCTTTGAGCTAAAAGAGCAGAACAACACTAAACAGACTGAAAATAAACAACATGAAATGCATTTCGAATTGCATTTCACAGCTTCTTTTTGGTCTAGATAGAGTGGATTTGGGAATCACACTCTAGGGTATGTCAGGATCAAACGCTACTCGTTTCTTACAATAATACAAGCTCACATATTAATATAACATAGACATAATTGTTTTAACATTCTAGCAACACACTACAACTTTGTAATAGCTTCTGTGTGCAGGTATTATTGCCCACCCTTTCATTCTGATAAGTCTTCCTCAATGCTATATAATAAATACAAATACATTCACAACACAAACTTGTCTGTAGCTATGTAGCATATGTATGAGAGCAGTTCCACCAGTTTTCCTTCCAGGAGATACCATGTGGCGCTGTGGCTTAGTTGGTTAAAGCGCCTGTCTAGTAAACAGGAGATCCTGGGTTCGAATCCCAGCAGTGCCTTTTTTCAGTGCCCCCACAGCATGTTCCATATCGTCTTACCATGCAGCACATAAGTCTTTCACACATGAGTTATGCCCCCTTATGATTTCCATGTTTCTGTGCCTCTATCACAGAACTATGTTTGGAGTTTTTAATTGGAACTTAAATGTTGCACAAGATTCTGTAATAATAAAACCCTTTCTTTCTTCCCCTTCCCCTCTATCCTTCTTTACCTTCTCCCCACCCTGTCTGTCTGTCTGTCTGTCCTCAATTTTTTCTCCCACCTTCAGGCACCCCCTGGGTTGAAGAAGAATCTGCTGAGAACATACGAGTCATGGACTCCAGAGCAGATCAGTAAAGGTTTGTATCTTCTCTTCTCTTTTTGTTCAGCTTCTTGCTCTTATTCTTATTCCAAGCAATAATGATAGATTAGTCTCTGCTTTTTTTTAAGGGATAAATATCTTACAGTACACCCTACATTTAAGCTAACAACCAGCTAATGAGCTCGCCCTATGTTTTAAAGAATTTGTGCTTTGTTTCCATTTACAGTCAAGGGATTGTTCTCTTTTTTCACATAAAATGGTATGTGTTACAGTTATCACTGGTAGTGGTATCAGTACGTGATTATGAGCTTAGACTTTGAGTCCTGATCAAAGAAATTCTTGCAAGCTTGCTGGTTCTGGGGCAAAGAAGAAACAGCAGCAAAGGGCTCCAACATAGCATTCATTAAAAGTCCAAACAGCATGCTTCATTCTCCTCTCAGTTCTTTCTGTTGAATATTGTTTGATGAATAATAAAAAAAAAGATAACTGAACTCAAAGGTTTAGAAAACACAGACACTCTGATAATGACTGATTATTCTAGTTATTTTGGTTGTGACATGCTGTTGATTGTTTGTGTGTAGGAGGCGTCCTGGCCAGAGCCCAGTCTCTGTTCTGTCTGGCTTGGTTCCATGCTGTCTGCCAAGAGAGACGCAACTACATACCACAGGTAAAATACACAAACAGCCCAATATGGATGGGAGTAGTCATAGTTGTACAATTTCATTTCAGGACAATAAACAATACAGCACTTGTTTAAATGTTGTTGCAGTAGATGTAGAACTAAGACAGTGGCACAGACAAACTAACTAACCAGCTCCTTTTCTTCAGTTTTCCCGCCTTTGGAATGAAGCTTTTTTGTAAATGCGACATTAGCATTAGCTGCTGTCTCATGTAGGTACTTAACTCAGATGCTTACAGCATAATAATGTGCTTTAATGCCCTTTAAAATTGCAAGCTTTTTGTTAGTTCTTACTTGTAAAACCCAGAAATGTGTTTACGCACATCCACACATGAAGTATATGGCCTTATTTCCACACTGGTTATCATAAGTGCGTAATGACTTACAATTGCAATTCATATTCACAGGACACATCTATACAAACGACAGCTGTACAAATGCATGATTTATTTATTTCCTAGCCATTTCTAGTTGTTGTCACAAGTACATGACATGAAAAGTCATAGTCCACACAAGAACACCCACAGAAAGGGTAAAAAACCTCCCCTGAGATCAGTTCTATGTCCTTACTGACCAGCAGAGATAGCAAGCCTGTTTGCACTTTGTGCTGTGCCTCCGGCAGTGTCTTTGTGTGTGTTTATGTGTGACACACACTTTGTATGTGTGTCTGTAGCTATGGATATAAGCCTTTGTTGTATACTTGCCTGCCGGTCAACATGCACATTGTACACAGCACAAAACACATTGTATAAGGCCCCCACACTGGTGAGGGTTTAGCACAGTCTCGCTGCCTCATACTTTTCACCCACACTGCTGACAAACCAAAGGGTTTGCAGTGTCAAGTCAGGACAATGGAGGCATGGGAAATATAATCCTGTGATGTCATATACTGTCAGGGTATTTTATAGGAGACATATAAATGTCAACCAAAAATGGATTTCATTGACCCACTGTATTATGTATTTTTTCCACAAGTGTAATTCAGCTTTAACACTCTCACAGCAGCAGCTCTAAATAAATCAAAACTGTGTGTTTTACGTGTGCCAGAATCATCTCAGAATATTCAGAGACTGAAGAGACCACAGTATTTACTCTTTTGAACCGAAGCCTCAGTGATAAATCATCTCCACATAACAAGATAGAGGGTGTGAAGAATGACATAATTTGCATCCCTATAGGGAAAAGCAGGCTATTTATTTTCTCAGTCAAACCCCAAGGCGTTGATGAATCAGCACAAAATAGATAACAAATCGAAGAACATTGAGGGAAATGATACTGAACAACAGCTTGAGTTAGAAGGCTATTAGCAGTACCCTTATGTCCAAAAGAACACGTTTTATAAATACTCAAATCAGATTCGCAAACTAAACCGTATACGTTTTGTATCAAAATCTATTATCTGTTTAATTGCTGTGGTAAAGTCGATAAGGAAATTAATCAAAATTGAAGATTTCGATTAACCTCATCACTGACGCATAATGAATTACTAAATAATTGGATTTTAGAGATAATTTCAGAATGCCCGATGCAGCGGCAGCCATGACCCATGAAAACAAATGCCCCTGTGCATTGTGTGATTCTCTGCCTCCTCCTCCATGTCACTTTTCTTTCACATATCTCTTGTTCACTCACAAAGCGTCAGACAATTCCTGTAACTTTCCAAAACTAACAATCTGACATCCAGACCCAGTTCACACACCCTTAAGTCTGTTATGTTTAGGTGAGAAAGTAGGCATTGAGCAGCGTGAGTCCAAACTAATGAGACATGAAGACACAGACACATTTTAACACAAGCAAAAAGAAGATGCTGTTGTATCTGTAATTGCTTGCAGTTTGCTGCGTCATGTTTCCACTTGTCAACTTAAACAGATGCTTTTGTAGTTCGGTAGCATGCGGGCGTGTGGCAGTCTAAACATGCACTGGGACTCATTTGTCTCTCTGTGTATCACCGTGATGTGTCAGAGTGGTCTGTCTAATGGAATAATACAAGATATCTGCAGTTACAGCGGTAAGATATCCCTTTTTGTCTGCTAAATCAACACACGACCAACACACTCTCAGTGAACCCAAACTCTGGGGAGGACTGTTGGGGAGAACATGTTTTTGTAATTAAACTGCCACAACGTTTGCTCACTTGTTTCTCCTCTCGCTGTCTCTCCTACTCCCTCAAGCTTGGTCCAGATATTCCCCTTTAACCATTTCCCTCATTGTGGAGATGTTTGGAGAAAGAAGTATGGATTGTCCTAAAAGATGATGTAAACCCTACATAACTAACAGTGCAGTATGAATGTGTCTCGTATTCTTGGGAATCTGTCTCCAGGGATGTGTATTAGTGGGTTGCATGTCATCGGTATTATGTTTACATCTTTAAGATATGGCAATTTTTCATGAATATGAACACGCAGAATATGCTGAAAGTGGTGACTTTTTAGCTAACTCCCTACTGGTTTTGCAGTTAGCAGTCCCCTCCCTCCTCTCTACATCACCTCACTTGCATGACTTATTTCTTTCTTTTTTGAGGCAGCTCTCTTTGCCCCTTTCTTTTCTTCAAGCGATTTTCACCACATGGCGTGTTTGGTAGAATAACCCGTCACAGGGAGCGCTGGAATTGGTAGCTTTCCCTGTTCTGCCATTACCGTAGGTACCAGAAAAGGAGGCTCCTGCTCTATGCATGTTCTCTGAGCAGACATGAACGCCTCTTTATGGAGTTTTCTGTCCTGATTGGATAAAGTCTGCAGGGATACCAGAAAATGTATCTTTTACTGCATGAGCGGAGGGAGGAAAGACATGGGTTACTGACCAAACACTCTATAACAGCACTATTCATTACTCATTTTAATTAGAGAATAACGCTTACAGCAGCTTCAACCGATATTTGATCTGATCCGATAACCGATCGCCCGTGTCCATTTTGTTAGTATCAAGCACAATATTTTCAATGTTTGATTTTGAAATAATCCAAAAGTATTCAGATAATCCAGTGGATTATGTTACTAATTAAAAAATGCCATAGAATCTTAACCGACTACATTTCAAAGTAATCTGACCCAACCCTGTCTGTCTCTCTCTTGCGCCTTGCTTACTCATTGTTTTTCCTAATTTTCTTGTGACTGGCGTCCCTCCCTGGCTGGTGTCGCCTTGTCTCTCTCTCGCTCTTTTTTCCTCTCAATCATTGAATCTGTGGTAAGTGTTTCCATTTGTGATGGTAATGTTGTTCCTCATCCAAGAACATGATCGCCCAATTATTGAAACAGTCACAGCTCCTTTTGTCCACTCCGCCATCGCTCATTCCCTCGTCGCTTCATCTACTGTCCTCCCTCCTTTTCTCATTTATTCTCTCCCTGTTTTCATCATCACATGTCTATGCAGAAATCATTTGGAAAGTGTGTGTGTGTGTGTGTGTGTGTGTGCGATCGTAGCGCTGCAGCAGAAGAAAGATTAGGGTCTCTGTTTGATGGCCATAGGAGAACAAATACTGTGGCCAATTATAGCTGGTGAACACTGCATGCGACCAGGTAGTACACTTTCCGAAGTGCTCAAAAAATAATTGAAAACACACGCACGCACACACACACACACACACATGCACAGATATACAGTCACCTTTATAAGAACTATGAATAAGCAGCCAATGTTGTATACATAAAACAACTGAATACATGCATGAGCGCAATCTCACTCATACACATTTATCACATCAGTGACATTTATCCAATGTAGTAGAAGCATGCCCCTTTTCAGTCTGTAAATATACGCACAAACTACGTAGACTTAATCATTCAAAGAATTACTGAACATGCCTTCACAATTTTCCTCCACCCCTCACCTCATCCACCCACAGCATCAGTGGGCAGATTACAACCGCTGATTGAATAGCAGTGAAGTGCAACAAACACGTCCTCACTAACTGAGCCTGCCCTCACACTCAATTATGTTTTAACACTTGTGATTTTTTTTTTTTCTTTGATGGTCAATGCTCTGACGTTGTGTGTCTGTGTGTTTAATTGTGTGTTGCTCTCTGCATGTGTGTGTACGTATATGTGTTGTCTGATTACAGCAGACCTCTTTTTTCCTCCCATATATTTCAGTGCTAATGTCTTGACGGTAACATGTCTTGATTCAGCCACTGACTATAGGAGATTTGTTTGTGACCTTTCACCAGATGGTTGGATCAAGAGAGTCTGAGAAAGTGATCCAACAATAGCCTTCATTCAACGGCAACTGGGCATTTTTCAATCAGCAAGTTGTTCTGGCAGTTCATAGTGGAGCTTTATTACTATAAAATCTTGGATTCTCTGGGTTTCTGAAAAGTATCAACAAGGGTAGCTGTGTAAAATTTCAGCAGGTCAAACTAAGAGGCAAGTGAAATAATGAGGATGTGTGGAAGTGGTGATACACATAATGGAGAGATATCCTGAAATTTCAGCCGAAAGAGAAATTATATTAAATTGAATGATATATCTTTACTTTCTCAGGTTTCTGTATTCATCTCAAGGACAGAAAAATACGACAGGCATGGTGGTTAAGACTACACTTGCAGACAGTTGTTAGAAGATTAAAAAGAAAAAGGAATATGTGTGAGCGATGATACACCATGATACTTCAGTCCTCAACCATTATGTGACACTTTGAATGCCATCTGTTCCTGTTTATTTGACAGATTCTGAAAGTAATCCATTAATACTATAGTAGTCATGTAAGTAAAAATAAGCAGTAAAATGCAGTAAACAAATTGTCTTTTTTGTACTTCTTCCTTCTCATCTGTGCTTTATCTAGGGTTGGACTAAGTTCTACGAGTTTTCTTTGTCAGACCTCCGTGCTGGCTTCGAGATCATTGACAGGCTTTTTGAAGGTAGGGGGGCTGGTAACAACCATTACAATGCAGTGAAGGGCTCTGCTGTGCTCTGCAGCACATATGGTAATGAGAAGCGGAATCTGTGGGTTCTTTGATCAATTACCTCTTTAATTTACACTACCCCTGATAAAGCATGACCTGCACAACTCAGCATTTGCATTTATATTTGAGCACTTGCCCTTCGTTGTATCTCCCTGCCTTTCTTTATGTATGGTTGTGTGCGCGATTCTTTTTTTCTATTTGCTCTCATTACACATGTTTGTAGCTTTCTTTGTGTCCGTGTGTCTTTGTATCTCTCAAGGTGGTAAAGCTTTCCAGTGGGAGTTTGTCCATGGCCTGTTGGAGAGTGCCATCTACGGTGGACGCATCGATAACCCCTCTGACCTCCGCATCTTACGTTCCTACCTGGAGCAGTTCTTCTCCACACATCTCCTCTCGTCCTCCCTCTCAGCTGGTCAGAGAAAGAGCAGAGGGGGAACGCGCTTCTTTCCTCCTCAGATCAGCCTTCCAAACTCCTGCTCTATATTGGTAGGTTGTCAGGGTGATGCATGTGCAGTTGGCAAGTACACATTTAAATTCACAGTTGCAGGCGTGGTTGCTGTTTAAATGGCTCTTAAAGACGCTCAAGAAGTGAGTTCTTGCTACAGAGAAAAAAGGAGCACTTCTGTGTTTTTTTTCCTGCACTTTAAAGCTTAAGCTGTAATGTCCTCCTCAGCTCTCTCTAATGATCCCAGGTACGCTGGCAGAGAAGCAAAAGCAAATCAAAGAAAGGGTACTGAATTAATGTGCCCAAGCTTTTCACTGACTAGATTTACTGTTTGTGGTTTGGTCAGTATCGAAGTTTCATTAATCCATGTTGTGTTAGCTTCATTTTAAGTTGGTTTATAAAGAAGCTACTACAAATACATCCACTTAGTTAGCCTCAATTTGACACAATCGGTTGTGGTCTTTCCATTGCTTTGCATTCCGTTAATGTAGTTCAGTATATAAAAGAAGTAAGTGGGTATACAAGCCCAACACTGTTCATTAGATCTCTGCTCATTTGAAGTCCTGCTAGAATGTGTAAGTATAGTGCAGAGACGGTGTGATACTATTTGCTTTGCAAAAAAAGTCAATATGGAAATGTATACTTTGAATTGGCAATCGCTGCAATTTAAAGTCAGTAGTAAGTGGGGGTGCAAAATGGATTCAGTTAGAGAAGCTGCATCAAACCGTATAAACAACACACCTAATTAAGGACAATACAGCTTTATTTATCCTATACTCCCAAACAGCAATCCAAAACGCATGCTACAAGGTTTTACATTTTCAGTTTAGTTGCTAAGAAACGCTCAAATGTTGTCTTGTACCTTCAAGCCGCAATAAAAATAATCTTTCTCTCTTTAGCCTTTCTGTGTCTGACTTGTACGTACCTGTGTGTCTTCCCAGGACTACCGCAGCGTAATAGAGAATCTCCCCGAGGATGACAGACCTGCATTCTTTGGTCTGCCTGCCAACATAGAGAGATCCTCCCAGAGAATCATCAGCTCCCAGGTGCACCGACACACACATACACACACAGCCACCTGCTTTTTCTCACACACACACACAAACACACAGGCACACAGACACCACCACCACTACCGGCACAGCCTCCATCTCTACCTCGCACGTGCAGAAATACAAACGCAAAAGGCACACACACATTTATTCACATACACTCAGGCAACTATGCAGATGTGCGCTCTCTCGAACTCATGTAATCACACAGGAAAGCACATTCATCAGTATACATGGATTCACATACTGCATGCCAGTGCACACTTAGACACTTATGTCCATTGTGTGTATCGGGAATATCCTGTGCTGATCATCAAACATGCCTTCACACAGCTGGGACATGGCCAATAATCGAAATGAAAATGTGCATACGTAACATCAAAAATATTCACGCTGTTCAATAGTATGCGCCAATATATGAATTTGCGACACGGGTCTATTATCACATTGAATTATACTTACTGCAGACTAAGCAGGACTGGCAAAAAACACCACATTACAATTTTGTGTCCTTTGTCACAAAACAAGAAACAAAATAAACAATCAAAAGGTCTGCCATTGCCACGAGTTGTGGTGTGAGATCTGTTTCACACAACATGATTGGTTGATGCCTTCATTTGCGTTGCAAAAGCTCAGAAAAATTCTCATTCACAAAAAACAGTCATATGACAAATGATTTAATCACAAGAAATAAACGCCCCCAGTGAGACATGGCCTTTAGTTTTCAGAACCAATCAGAGCATTTTTAAATTGATCAGTATGGGTCATATTACACTAATTAAAATCTGTGATGTTTGATTATTTTAACCCACTGTAATTTTCCTTTGCTATGACTCTACAGTTTGTTCCTAACATACAGTATTGTAGACCAGCAAACTGCACAAATGCATGAAAGAAATAGCAACCAGCCATCTCACTGATGATATCCACATTGAAAGCCTGTGTCACGTCGAGACACACAGGGATCTCGCCGCTTCAGATGCTGGTGTTTTCCAGTTTCTGAAGCTTAAAACAAAGCGAACAAACGATTAGTTACTGCCAAAAGGAACTCACTTTTTCACTCTGGCAGCCTTCCTTTTTGCCTCGTCACTGCACTCGTTGTACAGAAAAGCAATTTATCTCCTAATTACGGTTTAAATTACACAGTTGATTGCTCTACCAGATTGTGGGTGAAACCTGTGGCGATACATTGTATGACACTGCAGTTATTTCTGTTTTAGCAGTCAGCTGTAATCTGTGTGTGATTGAGTGTGTGCGAGTTAATACACATGTGCGTGTTTGCCCTTCAAACAAACCCCCAACCTCAGTCGTGTTGCACAGACTGTTCAGGGGACATAAAAGCAGTTTATTTTAGGGTCAGGACTTGAGGTTAAAGCTTTATACCAGGCAGCCATCCTTTTCCATTTATTTCACTACAAAATAAAATTCACCTTGCAGAGACATGAAACTAGGTTTAGATGGGTAATCCATCACAGTGAATATCATGTCTGCTTTTATCAGTTTCAAGGTTATGTTGTCATCACATTTGTGAGTGTAAGCTGATTTTAAAGAGTCTGCACTGCAGCAATAATGTGAATTTAAGAAGCAGAGCAATGTTTAGCAGAATAAAAACAGGAAAACAATGATTCATTTAGTATATTACTGACCTAAAGGTTGAGTTTCTCAACTCTCTTGACATGCGGGTCTCCAAAAGTTTCTTGGGCTGATACATTTGTATATGTTTCATATAGAAAGACATTTAAAACGCGGAATCTCTATATTCAAACTTTTTGAAATCATACAAGGTACAAGGTAAGGGTTTCATAACAAAATACAATTTTGTAAACTCCTTTATGCTGCACAAATATCGAACATATATACAGTTATTAATATAGAACTATATACATAAACATTGACTGTGTTTGAGCACCAAGCATCAATTCCACCTCTCCTTGTCCAGCTGTAGTGCTGCTCTCTGTTGGCTCAGAACACGGGCCGCCCGTCGAGTGCAACAGCTTGATCCAACATGTCATTTAAGAACTTACATCTATGTAATTAAGATCCTGGGACCCAAAACTGGGCTCATGCACAAAAACGTTTAAGGACCCCAGATTAGAGGCTACAAACTGAATTTAAGCAACGGAAGATCACACAAGGATATTGAGGCATGTCACTGTGAGGATATGTGTGCGTGTGTGTAGTGGTTGATGGTCACTGCAGATTCTGATGTAACTCAACGCAACACCAAATGTTTTCTGCAACTGTCGAGTTTGTGTGGGTGCGTGCGTGCGTGCGTGCGCGTGTGTGTGTGTGTGTTTAAAAGAGAGAGATTGCACCATAAAGAAATAAAGAGAAGACACAATCATGAGAGATGGAAGAGAAACAGGATGTAGAGTGACAGGTGCATGGCTGCACTGCTCTCCTTTTGTGACCATCCTTTTATTTTTTTCTTGCCGGATTCACACAGAACAAAAACTGCTTTCGTAACAGAACTTCGTACACCTGTTCGTGGAAATACAGAGAATATGAAAGGGAGCAGGGAGTGATGGTTTTGGTGTTTCTGTGTTTGTACGTGTCTTTCTGTGTGCAGTCGCCCTCAACAAACACACAGAGCCATTACAGCTTCTGCATACAGTTCCCATGTTGTGTTAATGTGTTTAGGTCCATTCATACTGTCAGTGTGGTCTGCTAATCACTGCAACCACCAACCTAGTTTAATTCACACAACTCCCACATGACCAATCGTGTGTGTGTTTGTGTGGGTGTGCGTGTGTGTGTGTGTGTTACTGTGTCTCTCTCCACTCATGATTGTCTCCCCTCCTGCTGTCATTTGTCACTGTCACGTTCATGCTCTCTCGCTCTCTCTCTCTGTCTTTTTTACCTTAATTTATGCCCTCTCCTCTCCTCTCCCTAAAGACCCATGTCACTTTCTGCAGGTCCCGCACTTAACCACACACACACACACACACACACACACACTGAACACAGCCCAGGGGACTGTCTGTGGGTTTGGGGCTTGCCATGTAAAATTAATGCATAATCTTAGTGTGAATGACTCGAAATGGGTCAGAATGGTCCTTAATGTCTACTGAGGATTCCCTTTGGCTTACAGACATGGTGTAAGATGTGTGTGTGTGTGTGTGTGTGTGTGTGTGTGTGTGTGTGTGTGTGTGTGTGTGTGTGTGTGTGTGTGTGGGTGGGTGTGTGGGTGGGTGGTTGTGTGTGTGTGTGTGTGTGTGTCCATAATGTGTTCTTATATGCAATGCAAAAATATGAGTGAGCATTTAGAGTAAAAGCAGTGACAAGCAGGTGTAAATGTATTACTAGGGTGTTACAATCAACAGAATATAAAAAGCGGAGTATCAAGAAAGTATATTTTTGTCCATTAGTCTCATAAAGTGAGATATCTCTAATTGTGCCTCTATACATCTTGGCAAATACTGTCTGCTTGTGTTTTTACACAAACATCATCTTGACTAAGACCATAAGAAATAGTTCCCTGATTAAAAAACATGAACCACATTCCTGGATTGCACTGGATGAAAGTGAAAGCCTTAACTAAATTGATTGCACCCACTGCAGGTAACAGTGAAGTTGCTTGCACAGAGACATTGTCCACTAACCTTTTCCTCCCAGTTGGTTATGTCAGTAAATGCAGTTATGCCTGGTAGTCAATGGATGAGATAAGAAAACATCTTAATGTATTTAAATCCCTATATATTTGAACCCCAATATATTTCAAATCTCCATCCTCAGCTGCCCTCATTTTTACTGCTATCGGGTTTTTATCCTTCTCTTTTTTCCTCTCTCTCTTCCTCTCCCTCTCTCTCTCTCTCCCCCTCCTTCCATACACACATGCACGCACGTCCACATACATATACATACACTTCCCCTCCTGAGCAGAGAAGATAAAGCAGGTGTTAGTAAAGAGTTCTCCTGGCCCAAATGAAAGCCATTTATCAGACGCTTTGCCTTCCTCACAACACACACACGTATAGAAACACACACAAACACACGTACACACACACACTGAGTCAAGATAAAAGCACTATCCAGGACTCTAAGCCTTAAGCTAAGCATGCTTGATTAGGTGTGTAAGGAGCTGTTAGGAGATGTGTTTGGGGTTTGGCCTTTTTTCATTTGTAATATTCCAGGACATGAAACAGTGTTGACTGTCGCCGGAGAGTGTAGCCACTGGAGATGTCACTGACATTTTATTACAGGATTTTAAGAACTTTTTTTATCGTACATTGCTGAAATAAACTGCACATTTTTCACAGAAGACAGCTGGGATTTAGTAAATACCACATGTACCTCTTTTGTGAGGGTTTTTTATCATCATTCACTCTTCGACGTCTAATTATAAGGAAGTTGCAAGCAACATAAGCCATTAATTTTTGGGCAACCTTTTACAAACGTGCTAAAGGACCTGTCTCATAAATATATATGAGACTCAGGAAACAGATATCTCTGTTCCACTTTCTTTATTAATTCTGTGTGTTTAAAATGTTTTGCCTCACAGGTGATTTCCCAGCTGCGTGTCCTGAGTCGCTCAGTGGCAACCGGTTCAAAGTTTGACAGGGAGCTCTGGTCTAATGGACTTTCACCCGTCCTCCACTTGTGGAAGAAACTCAATCAGGTCAGTTTATCTTTCCCTCTCCTCCTTTTCCTTTTCCCGAAACTGAAAACTCATGCTAGTCTTTAACAAGAATCAAATCTCTTTCTGTGATGTTGCCTTTTTCTCTGAAAACCAAACTGCAAAGCTAGCCCCATACATATCATCTTGATCATGATCAGCTTGATTAAAAAGTTTTAAAGGTCTTTCCGTATCTGAATCTTCACCTCATGCATTCAAATTTTATACCATGTTGTCATCAAACTAATAGTGCTGCTAAGTATTTGCTATTTGGTTAGATTAGTTTAAAAAAACACTAGAGCTGCGATGATGAATCAAATTCTTGTCAACAATTAAATTAATCGGAAACTGTGATAATAGATTGATTGGTTTGGGTAACTTTTAAAGGGAAAAAAGTACAAACTACATTTTCTGATTCCAGCTTCTTCAATGTTAATTGTTTCTGACTTTTTCTTAATTCCTTTTAGTAAACTAAAAAAATGTTGGGTTGTGGGCAAAACAAGAGATTTGAACAAGTCATCCTGGGCACTGCTCAACATTTTTCACCATTTTATGACATTTTATAGACAAAACAACTACTGTAATCAGTTAACCGAGAAAATAATCAACAATGAAAATAATGATATATAGTTATAGTTATAATAAGTTACAAAAAAACACTTTAGCACTTTCTAGTCAAGCTTTGACAGTTCCATGCTAATCTTTATTTGTATGTGAAATCATGTTTTTACATTTTCACACAGTAGCAACAAGTCTAAATTAAAAGCTGTGAAAGTTCATTGGAAATTAGCAGGGTCTAATTGAGCTCTGTGTGTTATAGCCAGAGGCTCGCCTGGTCGGGCAGCCCTCCTGAGTGTGGTTGCTTGGAGACTGGCACCTTTTCAAATCAAAAGGACATCTACCTCCACATTAAATAATTTAGCCACCATATTCCCTCTCTGGCGCTCTGCCTCTGTTTTATTCACTCTCCTGCTGTAAATCACACATGATCTCCCTCTCCTTTTCTCTCATTTTAATGTGTGGCGCTCTCTCCCTCTCATTCTGTTGCAGGCGCAGTTGTTTTGTACTTACTGAGAGGAGACTGACTGACTGTGTTAATTGTTGCCATTGTATCACTAGCAAGCTTCCCATAGATCACAATCTACCCCCGACTGCTTTCAATTAACTGGCCCTTTGTCGTCAGCTAACCTTCTGAGTTTGACCATCAGTGGATGTGTGTAGCTCGAATGCACGTCCTTATGCGTGCACATTATTTCTGTGTGTGTGTGTGTGTGTGCCCTTGTGTGAGTATATGTGTGTTTCTGTGGATGCACTTGTCAGTGCCTGTAAACTGTGTGTGCATGACTTTGTGTATGTGTGGAGTTATGAATGTATTCATTTTGACAAATCTTTATGTAGTCTCCTTGGAGGGGAGAAGCACCAGACAGCGGATACTGTTTATTTGGCTGTTAAGTCACATTTTTGAATGGAGACAATAGCAGAGCTGTAGTCAAGCTGAATTTCTGCTCATTGTCTCATTTATCTCCCGCTCTCCATTGTCTCCATTCCGCCATCTATCCCTCCCTTCCTCCCTTTTTTCCTCTGCCCCTTACTAAGTAGAAGAGAGAAAAACAAAATAGGATCCAGGAACAGAGTGTGATATCTGCAGAACAGAATACAACACAATATCAGTGTTTGTTCACATTTGTTTTTTTCTGTATTTGTGTTTGTACACCAATACAAACACAAACGCTTGGTGTACTTACAATAGATCTCCGTGTTAACTAATGTAAACAAATTGTCCCTCTGGTTTCCACCGAAGAGAAGCAATTTCCTCTTTGGTTACATCTTGTTATTGTGGCAGAAGAAGAACCAAGAACAGAAGAATTTAGTTTATGTATGTTGAGCTGAGGAAACCCACAGGGAACACTGGGTAGATGCACTGTAGTAATGGAAGAAATAATTTGAAAGAACAAAGATGCATGCTGATGCACCGCAGCAGTTACAAAATGCATTATACATGTGACTCGAAATAATGTCCGAGCTGCTGCTGTGTAGCAACCAGTTTGAGGAGAGTGATTAGTTGGTGTGGTGCCAGTAGTGCTTCATTGATAAGAGGGGCATAAAGCAACTGTACAATAGCATACAGCAAGCCTTGAAGCACTAAACATAAAAACATCTAGAGCTCTGAGGTCATTAGTATGAGTATGAGCTGATTATATTTGCTGCGCTTCCTCTGCTCTTTCTCTTTTTGTCTCAGTCTTGGAAAATGTTTTTAAATGACTCTAGCCTTCTTATCTGTCTGTCCTCTCAGTATGCCAATATACTGCATCTGTCTGTCTGTTTCTCTATCTATCAGGGCTCTACTCTGATTCACCAGAAGGTGGCCCCACCTACAGAAGGTCAGGGCTCACCAGTCCTGTCATTCATCGCCCTGGAGCAGTTCAATGCCATCCGCATGGTCCAGGTGTGTCAGATAACCACAGCTCTTACTTTATACTCGCGTTACATTATCATTGGCTTAATATATTTATACTACTGTACAAGTGCATTACTACTTTTACAAGACACTTCCATTTGATTTTTTTTTTTAAGAAATCAAAGTAAGTCTTTCTAACTACATCTTTGGTTACTGAGCACACTGCTGAGCCCAGTCAGCCAATCACAGGGCCTGTCATAATGAACCAGTTCTCAGAAATCAGATGGCAAAATGTCAAAGTATGTACACTAAAACTGTAAGTGTCGTCACAGAGTATCCACCAATCACTGGCTGCACTGAGCAAGGTCATCAGAGGGACCCAACTGTTAACTCCTGAAGTCCAAAAACTGGCCACTGCCTTGCTCAACCAAGAGGTAAGACACGCAGAGAGAAAGAAATGCAGAAAGAAAGAAAGAAAGAAAGAAATGCACCACATTGTTTTAGAGGTGAAGATGTGTTGAGGCTGAGGCCACAGTGGCTGGCACACATATAGTATACTCAGCTGACTTGTACACATCTCGCAAACACAGCATGTATCCTTGTGTGTGTCCTCGGGCTGAGATGAGGACAAAGAGGATGTGATGAGGTAGAGCAGGAGAGATGCACAATCAACCTTTTACTCCATCTACGTTTGTAATCTCCTGAGAGAAGCCTTGGGCTTAATTTCCTTTCCCTTCCTTAATTCCCTTTTTCACTGCTTCCCTCCCTCTCTTATTGTATTAATCAGCAGGTCTTTAGTCTCTCCCAACCAACTTTGTCCAGTTTTTTTCTCTAATGTTTTTTGCTCTCACCCTGGTCTCTCTCACATATATCTTCACAATCTTCTTACTTCTTAACAATCAGTGCTACTACCAAGACAAAATGTGTTAGCTACCACATAGGGCTCTGTGATAAACTTGGAATCAATATCACAATATTGATAGGAAGATTTATACAATAACAATGTATAACATGATATGGAAAGTGATATTATAAACATTTTAAGACCTTCTCTCTGTTTGTAGTTGTGCATAATCAAAATGCAGCAATTCAATAAGTTGTTTGATGGTCAAAAAATATGCATTTTATTTGTTTTGTATGGCAGTGTGACTTTGTAGACATTTCCCATAACCTATGTTTTATAAATTAAGGTGGTTACATGTGTAGAAGTGTGTCAGTGTGAAGACTTCTTTTTCTCAGCTTGTAGCAGAATTAACTTGAAAACCTTCCATTGTCTGTACTTATTTTGTAACGTGCGACAGTAAGTCCATATCTCCACCCGAAACAAAAGAAATGCTAGACAGAAGAAATAGAGCTAACATTTGTTTGACAAAGCTGAACCCCAGCATTTGAATGTATACTTCACAGTATCTCATTGAATCCCACTTGTCAGATTAAAGTCCTGTTTGTACTCTTCCCTTTACTCAATGAATTATTCAAAAGAGGAATTGTGTACATTTCCACATGAGGTAACAGGTGGTTGTTGCTGCTGTTTGAAACCACATAACAACAAATGATGTGAATGTAAGATACAACTCTGCAGAGTGCAGTCTCCAACCACGAGCCATTATCTGTTCAGACTTCCATAACTGATTGAAGCAGTTTCATCTGGAGAAGGAGAACAGAAAGAGCTGCCGGTGTGATTTATTTATTTGGAAAATGGATCATTTGAGGGGTGTAATGTTGTAAAAGTATGGCAGGCAGCTCTGAAGGTATCAGCTCCATTGCCCCTCTCCTCAGCTGTGCAGTAAAAAATAATTAGATACTTGGAAACTACCCAAGCATCAGAAGAGAGTGGTAAGCAGCGCTGCAAGACAGAAAATAAATATCACCACTGCCTTAACTCAGGGAAAAGATCATTAATATCAAGACATGAGGGGTGATGCAGCGATGGCATTTTGATTAAAGGTTAAACAATCTCTAGTATTAGTCAGTTTCTCAGTGCCAGTTGTAGTAATTACACAGGAACACACACATAGCAGGCGAGTGAATGGATGGTTGACTTGCAGCTAATAGATTTAATTCCATTATGACTTCTAAGATTAAATAACAGCAAATTCTTGGTCCACAATCTCCCGCTGTGTGTGTTTGTGCGAGGCAGCTCTCAGATCTCTGTTTAACAGTTGAAGCAACAGAGACTGCTGAACCTGTGTTAGAGTTGACATCTGTCTCCTGAGGGAAGCTTTCTTCTGCCTCCAACACACAAACATTGTAATTGTCGGGGGCCTTCCAGAATGAACCATTTAAGCATTTCAGAACTACACATTTGTAATCAGCAACCTCTATGGTCAAGGTGTGGTTAAGGTTAGGCAACTTAAAGTACTTAGTTAGCATCTGGAAAGATTCTCATCATTGTTGAAGTAAACCAACTTTGGTTGTACTTTTGTACATTCATCCACCCCTTCATCACCCATCACCCTTTTTGCTGCATCATAAAACATCACACCGCTTCCCGCTTTGGGGTCTCTCTTTTTTTTTTTTTTTTTAAATGAACAATGCCCTCCACAGAAAAACAGCAACATTTGTTGTTTTTCCATGGAGTTAAATGTGCTTCCGCTACAGTTTCAGTGAGACAGCCGGATTATAGAAAAAGTGAGTCAAAGGACCTGTACAGTACCATTACATAATGAGCCAGAAAGACTACTGTATTGTATTTGTTTTCTCAAGACTCTTTTGTCACTGTCATGCTTGGTGTAGCAGTTCAATTTAATGTAGGCCAAATATTTAATCTGTACAGTAAAACAAGCACTTTACAGGTTCTGCATATCTGCTACCTCTAATGCTTTATTCACATGGATTCAGGCAGACTGTAGACGACAAATAATTTTAGTGCACGAGAGCAGTAAAATTAAGTGAGGCCTGCAGAGAATACTGGAAATGGTAATAAAGTTAAAATATTTAAACTTTTTGCCGTCCTCCGCTACGGAATGTACAACTGGATACCACTTAGCTCCCTCACACAAAGACAAATCATGGTTGATCCGGCCAATGAGAAGCTATTTCTAGAACAATTACATAAAATAACAGACATGAAATAATGTTATTTAACCCGTGAAGGGTGTACACCACTGCTCGCCTAAGGTCAGCTGGGATCAGCTCCAGCCTCCCTCAACCCTGCAAAGGATAAGGGGTTACAAATAATAGATGGATGGATAATTTTATTTATTTTTTTTTATTATTTATTTTTGTGCCATTCTTTGTAAACAATACGACATCAATATAGCAACACATTGTCAAGTTTGTTTTGTTTTGTTTTGTCTGAATCCATGTGAATGCAGCATAACTAACATCAGGAGTTGTGGAGGACCTGTGACATCACATAAAAAACTGGATAGATTATGTTTTAGTCAGTCACATTGGCAGTTCAGCCTCGGAGAATGCATGCCTTTTAGTGACTGATTCACAATGTTTAAATGTGTTTGGAATAGTTTCAAGATGACCCAACAGGGTCCTGTATTGTCAGGTTATCTGTCTTTGTTGCCGATTTAGCAGCTGTGACATCCTTTAGTGATAGTAGAGAGCACAGGAAACATTTACGCTTTATCAACTTTATAAAAATAGCTCTGGGACAATTTTTGTGCAGGATGTTTAGCTACTTTCCCTTAAAGAATGTGTTCAGCACAGCTCAGAGAATCTGCAGTCCTCCTGCGTGCTGTGGCTCTCTCGGTTGACAGCTGCGACCACACAGCAGCCTGACTGAAGCCCGTGGCTTGCTGATTGCGCAATGTCCACAGCGATAATAACATGGTATACTTTGCCTTCTTGCTGACACTTGTTGTTTGGTATGCATTTTTTCATTACGGCTCTAAATAACTTCTCTTCCTCTCTGTACCTTTTATCTCTGTCTCAGTGCCCTTTAACATGGCAGAACAAATGGGAGGGACCAGAGGAGCCAATGCAGTACCTCCGAGCTGTAGTGACACGAGCTCTTGCTACACAGGTAACACATGCATGTGTTTATATAAAGAGACCTTAACTCTATTTCTCTGCTAGTTCATCTGTCTCTCATCCTTTCTCTCACAGGCACACAAAGAGTACTTACAAGAAATATGCATATGGAGCAAGGCAAACACGCATACGACCATCTTTAGCTGTGAGAGTACATTTTAATCCTTCAGGGACTAAAATTCACACCGGTCCGCTCCTACCAAAGAACCTTTGTCTTGAACAAAAAAATCAATGGTAGACCTTCTGTGGGAGAATTGGTAGTAAAGGCATTCACTGACAACCTCACTGGTTATTAGAAAGCACCAGACGCCCCTGGGAGTCCTCTGCACTACTACTCTGAGCTTGAGATTTAACAGACCTAAGAGTTTTCTAATCAGCATTAGCATAATGATGGAGGGATCCATTTAAGTCCATGGTGCATTTATATCCTACCGGGAGCCTCGTCCTCCAGTTGTGATGAATATTTTGAGAGGACACTTTTGTATTTCTTTGGTTTGAAACGATTTTAAAAAAAGGGTTTGCACCCCAGATAATCCCACAAGATCTTTTTGCTGTGTTTTCCCCACATGACGAGCCTGGGTCCAAGAACTAGACTTAGGTTATGGCTGAAATTGTTCATGACTGTAGGCAACCTGTTGACTAAAACCCTGAGAGAAAGTTGAATGTTTTTTTCAACAACCCTTCATTAAAAAAAAGCAGATTATTATATTCAAGCATGAGGTTTTCAGAAGTGTTTGCCCTCAGTTGGTGCAAGGAAATAAGGTACGCCTACCTCAATAAGCTTTGGCAGACTAGAATACACACACACACACACACACACACACACACACACACACACTTATTTCTATGTGAATTTGATGTGTTTGATTATTCATGTGGGCGAGCCTCACTGCCTCTGTCTGTCTGTCTGTCTGTCTGTCTGCTGGCCTGCCTGCCTACCCATCTGTTTGTGTGTGTGTCTGTGTGTGCGTCTCCCTGTCTGCCTGCCTCTTCCTGCTCTCCATCTGTCTTCGTGTGTGTGTATCTGGAGGCTGCACTGTCCTTAACTGTCTATTTCTGCCCATCAGTACTGAGTGATATCTCTGTTAGCAGCGTGTCTGTGTCCTGTTAGCTAATCAGTCTAATAAAGGCGGAGACGCTCAGAGATGCTGCTGTGTGGAGCTGCTGAAGAATAAAGAGCGAACGGCACAGCAGTGCACCCCAGACGCGCAGGACGACCTTGAAAACAACCAAATACTCACACACGCACACACACACGCGCGCACACACATACACACGCACACACACACATAAATGCTATGCATACCAACACACACTGGCTTGCTGTATCATTAATACCCACAATTTTTGGTGCACAGCTTCCTCTGTGTGTGTCTGCATCTGCCTGCAAGTACGTGCCTGTGTGAATGTGGGTATGGTCTTGCATTTGTGCATATTTTTTCTTGGCATTATGCTCATCCCAATTTATCTCCAAAGCCAGTGCCGACTGATGCTGTGCTAAAAAGGAATCCATTTATAATAGAGATGGGATCAGATGTTTGCTCATTCTGCCTCGTGTTTGTCAGCAATTTTCCTCAGCTGACCTCCAAAATCCACTCGTTTCTATGGTGATTCAGAGAAAACTGCCTACCTGTTAAAAAAAGAAAAAGAAATGCAAAACAAAAGAGGGCCCAGAATCGATCAAGCCTTCAATCTTAGGTCAGCTCTCAAGGCTTAAATCTGGCCACTGCAGCCATATTTTATGATAAGCTTGGCTGTGAACAGAACAGGGAAATCAGTTGTTGGAAAGGAAAACATACAAACTGAGGACTAAGACTGTGTTGTGAGATTTCATATCAGGCGAAGTCCTGAGTTATGCCTTTGACCAAAAAGTAAATAGTTTTCATGATGACAAAGAAAGAAGCTTCTTACCTGAACAAAGCAGATATTGCTGATGTTGCAGGAAGGACCGACAACATTGGATAAGGCTTAGAGGTGTCTGTCTCCAGTCATATAGATCCACACTGTGTTGTTGTCATACACACCCCGTTTGTCTGATATTAAAATAGGATCTGTATCTGGATATGTTATCTGTAAAATAAACAATCTGATCATGCCTTTGTTTACACCTCGCGTTTTTAATGTGCTCTTGTTATCCTTTTTGAGATCAGTTCTCGTAATTTCAGGTGGTGGCAAATTTTGTGAGTTGTTGAGTCAGAGGAAACTTTACAAAGTTTGTGAAACTTGGTGCTTTAATGGCAAAGAATAGACGTATGATCAGCAATTATAGGGGTGTCCTTCGACCTCCTGCCTTGCTGGTTCTCTAAATTTGAACAACAACCTGTTACATCTACGTAAGATCCAAACACAATGTGAGCTGGGTAGTCCAGCTGTGGTCAGTTAGATCCGATTACAATCCGATCACACCGATTTACACCTTGCATAAACATTTCCTTGCCCGGATCAGGGAACCTAAAAAAGAAGGAAGGGTCAGCTGTGGTGTCAGCTGTATTGAAGTCTATGGGAGATGATGGAGAAACACACTAAAACCCCAACATATCTACATAGTACAACAAAAAATGAGGACACACTTCAGAGAGTAGGTTGACCAGTGATTTTTTTCTCCCATATTATTGACAGAGCTGATAATATTGTGACCAAATGGGGCAGGTCCAACCAAATATCACTGATGAGACTGCAGTTATGCTGTGAACAGGAGCCTTTCTCACACGAAATCGAGGGACGACCAACATGTCGTTGTACAAATCAGTTGTTAACCTACTCTGTGAAGTGTGTCCTTTCATTTTCTGGAGGGCGTTTCTTCATCAGAAGTCACACAACGTAGATAAGTTGGGTTTTAGTGTGTTTCTCCATGCATCTCCCATAGACTTCAATACAGCTGTCACCACAGTCTGGCCCCAAAGCATGATTCAATGACGTAATGACCCTTCCTTCTTTTGTAGGTTCCTTGGTCCGGATAACACGCCTGGATACCGATTGCGTTTACATAGAAACTGCAGTACATACACACCACTGTCTCTGCATGCATGTGCCACTTTATGTCTAAGTATACAGTATATACGCTCACTCAAATGGGAATCTGTATGTTTATGCCTCTGTGTGTGTGGGCGTGTGTGTGTTTGTCTGTGTGCACTCTCACTGTATTCCCATTAGCATGTAATTGGGGTCCCAGTGTTATCAGCTTGTTGATGTGGTGATAAAAGGACAAAGGGACATTAAATACTCTATTGGCCCCACATTTTTATTGACTCTGGGTTTTGCCCTCTCCTTCTGTAACCCTTTTTATCTCTCATTAACAAACACACACCGACTAGGATAGAAATTATGATCATTCCGCTCACAGATCGATGTCCTCTATGAAGATTGAAAAGAGCCAAATACAATAGAAACGCTCGCCGTTTGTAATCTTTGCAACCAAACTATTCATGCTGAGAGAGAGAGTATTCAGAGCAAATATTTCTGCTCTTTTCGTGTCAAATTCCACCACTCGAGCTGAAGAAAATTATATTCTCATTATCTTCCATTGATCCACTAAATGTTTTGCCTGACTCTGGTGTGAAACTGATTTTATGCCTGAATTACGTGCAGCCTTGGAGTGTTTATTCGTTATTTACTAGGTTTTTGGTTCATTAATCTGTGTGTGTGTGTGTCTCTCTGTACGTTTGTCTTTATGTGTGTGTATCCAGAGTTGGGTGGAGCGTGCAGGCAGACAGGCTCTTCTATCAGACACCCTCGACCTAGCTGAGCTTTTCCACCCTGACACCTTCCTCAATGCACTGAGACAGGAAACTGCCAGGTAACACTTGACACTTTTTGGGTTTTTGTGAGATGGTATCAAAACCTGTCCCAAGGTTAATAACACCATTTTCTGTGTGTTTTTAGGTCCATGGGTTGTTCTATGGATAGTTTGGTGTTTGTCTCGTCATGGAGGAGTCCTATTGCGCAGGCCAAGCTCCAAGTCAAGGTAGAATGACAACAAGCACACATTAACTTACAGATCATGCATGCAGACACACACACTGCTCCCATCCAGCTGCAGAATACTGGCGCTATGAACGAGGCCGACTCTGGCTGAGTGATAATTGGAAAATAATGGAGTAAGAGACAGCAGGAATAGAATACAGATGCAGATAAGAAGAGAGAAAAGAAAGTTGGAAGGAGTTTGCTGCATATCCATTACAGATGAGTCTGCTGCTGTTAAGTCACCTCGAGTCTCCTGTGATGCATTTGATGGGCACAAATTCATACAGTTAAAGGACGGCACAATACCACTCTGTCTTCTCTCTTTCCCTTTCATTCTCTGATTCGAGGGTGATATAATTGCATTGTCTGCAATTCAAAGACTTTAAGGCATTTGTTTCTTTTCTGTCATGCCAGTAAAAATTGGCCCGGCTTGACCTGCACTTAGTTATAATATACAAAGAGAGAGGAGAAGGGTGTGGGTGCTTAAAAGGAGGCTGCAGCTGCAGGGAGGGAAGGGAAAATTCAGACATCTGACAGAGGAAGAGAAAGGGGATAATTGTTGTGAAGCAATGAGCTCTCTCACACACTTACACGGACACACTGTAGCTTTTTCTGGATCTCTCGCTCTCTTGCTTTCTCTCGCCCTGATTATGGTGATTTAGTAGTTGTCTGTGTATGTTTGACGTGACGCCAGAGTTCCCCTTATTGTCTGGCCTGCTGTGGAAAATCCCTGAGTCACTCATGTAAACACTCTCTCATGTACAGTGTGCGTAACATGCTAGTTATTCTGGTGACAGCAATCTCTTTCTTCATTACTCTTCGTCGACATACGCCGTCGTCTTTTGCTCCCTTTCTTATTTCTCTCTTTTCATCCCTTTACATCTCACCACGCCTCATCCTTTCCTTCTGTTCAATCTACTGTTTATAATCTCTCCTCTGTGTATCTTTTTCTTTCTCCTTCTCCTCAGTTTACAACCGCTGTTGACCTCACTCTTTTGGTCTCCCTTTGCTTCTCACATCGTGTCTCTCACTCTTCCTTCAGGTTGGAGGTCTCCAGCTGGAGGGTTGTAGTTTTGACGGTGTTCATCTTTGTGAGAATCAACATGACTCTCCCAGTGTGTCAGCTGTCCCACCCTGTTACATGGCCTGGGTCTCACAGGTATGTATTTGTGTTTGAAACAGCAACATATTCCAATTCACAGAGGATATTTGTGTGCCTGAAACATGAACAGACAGACTTTGGGCCGACAAAACACATTTGTGGTTCTGTTGTTTTATATTATCTGATATAATCATGAAACTAGCAATGATTGATGATGCATGATTGACTTTTTTAAAATCCTGAGGCCTTGTTTAGCTTTTCGATCTAAAATGAAACAATACAAAACAAACCCCTACATTCAATTGTAAAAAACGTATATTTGATTGCCAGAAAAAAATTACGCACTACTACGGCTTTCTGCCTCGCTGCAGTGAAGGTACTGCAAGACGAACACACACAACGTCACTGTCATTGATCAAGAATGAAACGTAGGTCAAGCCAAAACAAACGATTAACTCGGCAACAACCAGAACGATAGAGATTTTACAACCCAACTCGGTTGCAGAGTGACTGATTTTTACGGTGCTGTAATATGTCGGTATGTGTATCTTTTAAAAGACATGTTTATGTTGACATAAATGTACCTTTGTAGTTGTATTTGTTTGCCCTCTTTTGGACACAATATGCAAAAATAACATCAATTTTGACAGCTTAAAAAACTTTCCAAAAGTTGTCTTGCAGTGGCAGAATGTTAACACTGGGATCTTTTGGGATGTGAAAACTATCTATGTAAATATAAAGTAATTGTGCGTACATTCATGAATATACGTTTCTATCCTAGAACTCTGCTGCTGACTCCACTGCGTCAGAGGAGAGTATCTGGCTGCCGCTGTACACCAGCTCAGAGAGAGTGAAGGTGGTCACGCACATCTGTCTGCCGTGCGGAGCAAACCCCAACCAGTGGATACAGACTGGAGCCGCTCTGTTTCTCAAACAGCAGTGAACGGATGCCACCTTAATGAGGGGAAGCACATAGCGAGAGTAATGACAAGAACTTGTGTCGAGCACTGTAAGCCTTAGGTGGTGATTGTATCCTCATGAAAGGTGGATTTGAGTGGGTCGACAAAAACAGGATGAATTATTAACACTCCAAAATGTCAGGCTGTGATACTCACACCATCGTTTTCTTATTAAGCACCTCAGCTGAGAGACAAAAAACTAAAACATGTAGTTACTTTATGTCACTATCATTTGCACAATGCGGAACAAGTGAAAGCACTAGAGGAGAAGACAACGGTTTATACCGTCTGTTCGTCGAATTAACAGCAACACTAATATCTGAATGAGAAGACTTTTCTTTTTATGGAACAGAAAGAAAAATGGAGCAGCAGTGAAGTCTTTAATGAGAAGCTTTAATACTTCTGAGTTGTCCTGCTGTTGTTTTCATAAAACACGACTGCACTCATCCTATATATTTCAAATAAATAGTGTAAAACTACATCTGTAATTCTTCTTAGTTTGTTTTAGGAGCTTGTGAAGAAAGCAACATTATCCAGATTGTAAATTGCATTTTGCTGAAGGTTTTTATCCCTGAGTGTTTGTTTCACGGTTATTTTGATGCCTGAGTGTATTTATTGAAAATAAAGATTAAATAAACATCATTATTGTTGTAAAGTTCAGTAGTAGTAGTCACTTACATGTTCCAGCATGCCGGTTGGTGAAAAAACTCAAAGTTTCTGTTGATTTAATTTCAGTTCAGCGTGAATTACTGGTGTAGATTTTTGAGAATAATATTGACAAAGTACCAACGCAGACGTGTGTGTGTGTGTGCATGTGTAGGTGTGTGTGTGTGTGTGTAGGTGTGTTTCGGAGCTGGACTCACCCTCCATCACACACTATCAGCAGTCACAACTGTTCAACAGTAAACAATACAGATCACAGCTCAGTATGCCTCTCACTCAAATCTGCTGAAACAGGCATGAAACGCTTCAGTGTCTGTTACCAAAGCAAATGCTCTCTCTCTCTTTCTCTCTCTCTCTCTCACACTCACACTCACACACACACACACACACACACACACACAGGCTCATTGACGAGCACTCAGTCCCTAACCTCTGTGTGATTGGTTGTGAGTTGAGGTTGAGCGGAGTCGGTGAAGCTGTGATGGATGGCCACAGAACTACAAAGGAGGGAGGGTGTGAGGTCTGTCAGGTGTGTATGTTTGTGTGTGTTTGTGTATGAATCCAACCAAGAGCATCAAATTTGATTGATGGCTTAATTAAGACTTTTTTCCCCCCCGTATCCCCCTGTTCTCCGTGTTTACGGGTTGTGCAAATGTTTGTGTGCGCGCCCTCCTGTGAATGTGCGTGCGCGCGTTTGCAGAGACAGAGAAAAAAAGGTTGGAATGAGGGAGGAGCGGGTATTGTGTGTTCACTGCAGTGTGACAAAATGGGAGTGAAATGGAACAGCAGGTTTAAAAAAGAGAGAGGATTGGATTTCGGCGAAACACGGCCCTCTGGGTCAGAGAGTGGAAGAGAGACAGAGGGATGGAGGCACAGAGAGAGAGTGTGTGTGGGGGGGATGATGCAGGGAGAGCAGGAGAGCGAGAAAAAAGGCTATAAAACTAGAAAATTGTAGAGAAACAGGAAAATGAGTGAGGCACGGGGGACAGAGGTTGGGAGGGTCAAAGGGAAAGAGATGGATGGAGAGGGTTCGGACATGTATTGAGTGAGTTATGGACAATGAGCAGGAGGGCAGAGTGTGAAAGAGTGGGAGCAGATAGATAATATTCATTGAAATGATACGACAGTGTTTCGAGCTACTTTAATACTGGGCTGTCAGTTTTGTTCTTTTCTACAGTCTGAAAGGGGACCTATTATGCTCATATCCAGCTCTGTACTTTTATTCTGGGACTCCAATGAAGTAGCTCTTCGTGATTCACAATTTTTAAAAAAAACAATCCCTATTTATCTCATACTGGCTCTTTATGCAGCCCTGAGTTCATCCTCTGTCTGAAGCAAGGCGTGTAAGCTCCAGTCCTAAAGGGGAATTCCATAATTTTGAAACCTGGACCCTATGTGTTCAGAAGTTTGTTTGCAACACAGCTGAAATGTAATCCCTTGGGGCAACTCTGAGCGATAGTTTCATCCACTAAAAGTGCTTGTTTTAGCCACTCACAGGCTGAGCTAGCTATTCCAAGTGTCTGGCGACATTACGGAAACAATTCCTACAGCGATAGACCTTTTTGTTTAAGAGTAAGATCCTTAGTAACCAGAAACACAAGAAGAAGGAAAAGTCTCGCTCTTAAATCTTGTGAGAGGAGATTGTTGCAGGAGGACGTCTGTGGAAACTTCTTTTTCAGAGTTAGAGAGGGGAATTTATTTCCCAAGTCATGGCTGCATATTTCATCTAGATGAGGACATGACAACTGTAACAACTAAACTTCTGATATTTTAGGGCAAGTCTTCTGAAGTGAGTCTTGGAGTTGCCCCAAGGAGGATTACATCGCAGGGTTATTACAGCTTTGTTGCAGCTGTATGCTGAGGCGATCTACTGGAGTAGTTTCAACATTTAGGTAAGTATGAATCATTTACACACCAAAATGTGTAAATATATTTACACATTTTGGTGTGTAAATGATTCATACATACAGTATATATACTGTATATATACTGGGTTAAAATTACCAGGATTCCCCTTCTGGGCCAGCCCAGCATCTGTAAAAGCCTGCTCTCTTCTGATTGGATAGACTTCCTGAAGCCTTCAGAGGGACAGGCAGCTTTGGTTATTGTTTAGCTAGTTAGCTCAGTTAGCCATGCAGCTAGTTAGCTCAGTTGGCAGCTATAGCTAGCGGTCCCTTTGGCTAGCTGACTCTGTGCAGACTGGGAGAGTTGTTTACACCTCTAGCACAGGAGCTTTGGACCCGTGGCGGGGCACCCAGTGGGTGGAGATATCAAGTTGGACCGCTAACTGTACAGCTAACTGAGCTAATTAGCCAATGGCAGCAAATTTAAGAGTTAGCAGCAGCAGGATCCAGATCAGAGTCCTGGTTGGAGCCACTGTAAATCATCTTGGTATGAATAGACCATGATTGCAATAAGGGAAATCTGCATATAGCGTTGGAAGCCGAGCCATATTAATTCCTATGAAAGACTCAGTGATGCATTAGCCAGAAATGTTTTTGCTCTGTGTAAAAATACCTGGATCTTCTGCAGAACTTAAGGATTGTGTTGTCCACTGAGTGTGCACACTAGATACTCCTGCTGGCTGAGCGGCTAGCTATGTGAGCTTTTGGGCCCCAGTGCATCACATGACATTATAATAACACAGTTTGGCCACTAGGTCAGATTGGCCTAAAAGCCTGGCGCTGTTCCTGCAGGCTTTGAATAGAACAACTGACTGTGTGAATGGCCGCGCGGTTGTGCATAAAATAAGGAAAGCACTGGGACCCCTTTGCATTGAAATTCACTGCACATGTCTGTATGCATGCACTTGGCATACGCTACTGGTTGCTGCACTATGTATAAGTCAGAGCCAACAAAGCTTTTTCCTGAGTTGTTTAAGCAATCTAAGGCACGTCAACATTTCTTCATTGTAGAAATTAGATTCCAGCAGAAAGTGTTGTCGCCCAACTCTTCCGTAACTTTCGATGACAACTAATCCTGCAGGCAGAAGTGGGGGAATTAACATCAGCATCGCAGCAAACAGCAAAAAGCAAATGTTTTGCCGTGGGCTTGTTTCCAAGGTAATGTGTTTACAGAGTTTTCCTTTATCACAAATTAGCATGCCAGGTTTCAGAAACTATTGTGATAAAAATTCTGGCTTGATGGCATTCAGTGGCTGCTGTAGTGCGATTGTTTGTTTGGGTTTTTGATCACAAACCCACACAATATGAGTCACTGCAGAACAAAGATTTAAATGCAGCACATGTTGGATTCCTACAACTGACAGGAACTCTTTCCTTGACATAGTGTTACAATCAAAACAGCCACACTTTCTACATAGAAATGGAGCCACATGCATTATAAGGGATATAATTTGAATGCTTGGCTGACTCCTGAAATTCACCAAAATTGTGTTATGTCTTCTCTCCAAATCCCCTGCTTGCTACTCCGTTTTAATTTTTGTGACCCTCCTTCAATTCTTCTACAACTTCCTGCATTCATTCTTCCATGGCGTCCAACAGTCACGGTGTTTGGGGTTTTCCCTCAACTAAAATACAATGCTTAGATAAAGCTTGCCTATGTGAGACATAAACATTTTCAATCTCTAACACACATATTTGCAACATTCAGTCCAAATAAATACTAAGAAACATGAGGATATAAACAGAAAGGAATGAGACCATTTCATTTGTTTTCCTGTCCTGTAGATGTAATCATTCCATCTCACAACAGAGTCAGATTAGTTCATTTAGTCTGTCTTTACACAGCTCGTCTAATGCATCCAACACTGGTATTTTCTACCCAGCATGCTAACTGGGCCAACATCTGGTGGGTCCCCAGAAGACAAGAGTGGTAAAATGTTTTGGTTCCTGCACAGGGCTCGTATTCTCATCTGGGTTTCTGGATTTAAAATGTTAATCACTGCTGCATCAGACTTTAGCCACATTTCAGTGAGAGAACTGCAGAAACCTCAGCCAGCTGCAGTGTAAGACTGACGTAAGTGCAGAATTCACTTATAATGCCGCCGCACAGTAATCATTGCTACCAGCATGGCAACATTGTGCAGAAATGAGCATAAAAATGTACTCAAAATGTGTTGTGTCTGGATGTAAGAGAGGGTTTTGTGACTGTTTGAAGACTCCAGTCCTGGTCTCTGGGGCACCCGGTGAAGACACCTCTGATCTCTCCCACAGCTTCCATCAGCTTCACTGTGGACGCTGTGTGATTCCCACATTTCTCTGTGTTGTTTCCCTTAATAAACACCCTGGACTACAAAAGTTGTCACAGTATGTCCCACCTCAGCAGAGGGTTTTCAGGGGTGGGAAGTGAGAGGAAAAGCCAACGCCGTCCACAGGATGCTCAGGAGGAGGAGGATGGAAAAGTGCTGAAAATACACTGCAGCTGAGCAGAGTGGAGGAAGCGTGGAGAGAGATGGGGTACATTACTTGCAGGACGGCAAAATGTTGCAGAGGACAAGCGGAGTTTGGTTTCCAGCAGGTTTGATTGAGACAAGGACCAGAGCCAAGTGGAGGAGTGTATTTACTGGGATAGATGTTGATATATATTTTCTCAGCCTGCATATTTGCTGATATATATGTTGGCACCAGGTTCTCAGAAGGCGGTCCACTGGTCTGCATTGTCTCCTATAACATAACATGTCATTATTGACAGTTTGAAAACAAATGATCAAAATCAATAAAACAGAACCAGAAATATTTTTTATATTCTTCCTTCTCAAAACCTGGTGCCTACATTGCCAACAATGCAACGTGGCTTCCACTGGAGCCACGTGGCATTGTTCTATGTTCTTCTACATATGCAGTAATACTCCCCAAGACCTGTAAACACACTTAATGTGTAAATTTGGTGGAGCTACCCTTTAAATATTCAATGATTGAATGCACCACCTGGGGTGAGAGCTAAGTCGAACAAATCAAGCACACCCATGATGTTGCGTGACCAACAGGTCAGGTTAAAAGAGGTGTGTGATGTCTTCCTGCTGGTTCTGATCATCCCTGAGTCATAGAGATCAAAATGTTAAGTCTGATATATCTTATTCCTCTGTGACACAGAGCTCTGTTGTTTTAGAAAATAAAAACACATCAGCCACACAATTGAATTGGGTGACAGTGCTTTGGGTAAAAGTGACCTTGCTGTGATGAAAATGTAGTTTATTTTGATTCCATCCCACATCCTACACCGTCCTCCTTCAATATTCCTGCTACAGCAACAAATCCAAGACTGAAAAAAAACTAATAAAACTATATATTTTTGACCAGTTCTTAAAGGTTGACATATTCAGTAGGAACAAATGGGCTTGGGGCACAGAGCCAGAGACAGGCTGGCGACCGACAAACAAACTGCTGGTTTTGTTTTTTTATGAGATTTAATGACACTGAAGAAAGTATAAAAAATTGGCATCCTTATCCTATAAAACTGCTTATCAGGAGAAAAGCTTTCACAACACAAGGACACAAACACACTCGGCCTGCATATTTGCTGCATATTGCTGTGAACACCCCGTCTGCAGCTTCACATTGCACACTGCTAACATCATAAATACAGTGTTTGTATTTTGTCTCAGAATGTTTAGTTTTTTTCTCCCTATGATAAGGTAACCCTTACATTTTTTACATTTTTGTGTGTGTGTGTGTGTGCGTGTGTGTGTGTGTGTGTGTGTGCGTGTGTGTGTGTGTGTGTGTGTGTGTGTGTGTGTGTGTGTGATGTAACATTCGTGTGATACAATCTCTGTAGGGACGTGTTGCAGCGCTATCCAACATTATCTGCATGATATCTGTGATACCTTCATCCTGTAATGGACCCTCTGCTTTAATGCAGCTCTGTCATCCATGAGGAGAGGAGAGATTTTAATAAGGCTCTGTAGCAAGCTGTCAGCCGCTGCTTCAGCCAGCATTAAAACGTCCTGCACCTGCTAGTAACAATATATGATCCCCAATGAACATTAAAATAATTGCACAGCATTTTCACCCACACTGAAAAGATGAAAGGCCCAACTGAGCATGCATATTTTTTGTGTGAGAACACTGACCTCATGCTCTAAGAATAAATACAGTGTAATTATGGCAGAAGAAAAGCTTTCCAGTATTATAGAGTTTGCTTGTGACATCATGCACAGCTTTCAGCTTGGAGATGTAGCCAAAAGCTCTGTAAAACTTTTTTGTCATGTAGCATTGAGCATTGGCAAATTGGTATGGGCTGTGGACAAACCAGGGCCGCCCAGAGCATCATTGGTACCCATCTAACGAGCATTCCACATATCGGTGAGCTGAGATGTCTGTGCAGAGCCCAAAGAATACTAAAAGACGACATCCACAGGTTTCACATGGGAATTAACATGTATAACATAGGTTTCATATGTAATCCCAGTGAGTTTCATATGTAATCCCATAGGTTTCATATGTAATCCCATAGGGTTCACATAGGAATTTAAGGGAGTTTAACATGGGTGTCACGTGTAATCCCATGGATTTTCACAGGTAATCCAATAGATTTCACATGTAATCTAATAGGTTTCAAATGTAGTCCCATACATTTTACATGGGAATTTATGTGGGTTTAACAAGGGTATTTAAATAGGTTTCATGTGTTTCACATAGCAATTTAAATGGACTTCACATATTATACCATCATTATGTTCCGTATCCCTGTTTCCTATGTGCAAAGTACATGTTCCAGTTATTCCACGCGTGATTTAACATGTTATCACATGCAGAAAGTTGAAAATAGAAAAGCTGATCGTGTTGTACAGTGAAAGACTTTGGGATTTAATATGACAACAGTTTATTGATTATACAAACAACACACAGTAGGTGAAAACAAAGCTTTTGTTTTGTTGTGTTGCATGTCATTTCATGCCTTTCCTTTGTTTATAATTGTGAGTGGGAACATGGGAACACACATATGTTCTCCTCAGTTTACTGCACAATGGTGTTCAAGTGTGTGTGTCAGTGTGTGTCAGTGTGTGTGTGTGTGTGTTCTTTCCCTGGAGAGATATCCTGCCTCCAGCGGAGTCAGAGGGGCTGACAGATGACCACAAGGTCACTCGTCTCTCTGATCTGTGATCCTCTCCGGAGACACCAACACTTCAGGGGAATTTCATGCTCTTTTTCTCTCTCTGCCTCGTCTCTCTTCTCTCCTCTCCTCCTCAACTCTCCTCTGTTGTTTTCTTCTACTTGTCTTTTACTCTTGTCTCCTCTCAGCGCTCTTGTTTGTTCTCTTCCACCGTCCTCCCCTCCTCCCCTGCTCTCTCTGTAACTTCTTGCTTATCTTTCTGGCGTGTGTCTTTGCTTCTCAAAAGATCTCTTCTTGCGTCCCTGTCTCTCTCGCTCTCTCTCTCTCTTCCCTACTGTAATCCATGATCTCCCTGCAGACTAAACGGATTATTGTATTATTGCAAGATGTTAGACAGGATTCCTTCAGGACTTTGTGCTGTTTCTCATACAGTCAGACGACTGACTGCTTAAAATGGTTGGGACCGCAATACTTTTTAACTCTTTTAAAGGAGACATATTCTGCTCTTTTTCAGGTTCATAATTTTATTTTGGGTTTCTTCTAGAGTAGCTTTACATGCTTTACTGCGCAAAAAACACATTCGGCATTCTCAAACTGTGCAGTGCTGCAGCTCCGTATTAGCTCCTGTCTCTTTAAGGCCTGTGCCTCTGTATATCCCAGTCTACTCTGATTGGTCAGCTCACACACGCCTGACCAAGCACCGCAAACAACAACAGAGCGGCTGTGCTTAACCAATACTTACATGGCTAGGCATACATTATGCAAATATGTGACATGGTGACGTAGTGTGATGTCACAAAGTCACAGAGACTACTGACGAGGCGTTTCAGGAGCAGTGTTTTCTGTGGGAGAGAGGAGCTTCTGAAGGTGTGGACATTTTTTAAACTTTCAAGATCTTTTACATGCACAAGAACATGTAATATATGATATATAATACACATAATTAACATTGTAGCCTGCAAAAACAAGCTCAGGGTTGTGATTATAAAATGAAACCGTACACTTTATAATAAGAAAAACCAACAGTGGTACTATGTGTAATGTGTTGTACATTAATTCAACTTTAAGATATTATTGTATTACAAGAATCTGTGCTGGAGATGTGTGTATATAAAGACTGTTGACTGGAAGAAAGTGAGGTTTTGGATACTGTCTGCTGTCGAGATATTTGAAGAAGAAAATCAACCTTTTCTGAAAGGTACTTATAGCTTGTGAATTTCAGTGAATAAACTGAGAAGTGGACATCATAATGAATTTACTGAAAATATATGGTTCATCACAGGTGGATACACACAATCAATTTAATTCACACAAAAAGTACATTTTCACACACTGACCGGTAATATTGAAATTATTTTTTGAACAAATCACACGAACAGCCTCTTGCATGCTACTATTTTGCTCTCTGCAGACAACAGCACGGCTCGTGATGACTCAGCTTGGCTGCAGTTCGGGACTCTTCAGTTTACTGTGAGAGAATTGTGTCCATAAGGTGAAGAGGTCGCCCAAATAAAACAGGGAGGGCAGAAACTGATTTTGCATTCTGTCAATACACTGGGACCTTTCATTGGCAGCGCTAGCGGACAAGTTTTATGTTCTTTAAGCGCTTTCCATGCTCTGGGTTTGGCTTTAAGCTTATCGCTGAGTTTGGAAAGTATCCCATGATCCCCGTTGAAAACTCTTTCAAATGATCTGTTGTGATTTATTCCTCATCATCAAGTTTTGTAAAGGATGTTCGCCAGTTTCTCCTTTGAAAAATCAGTTTCCCGAATAGCGCACAAGAGTTCAACATCTCTTACCACAGAGAATAAAACCTTGGCTCCATTGGCGCCTTGTGCAGCAGCTTGAAAATATTTGGTAAGAGGTTTCTTCACTTCGCCCCAGCATCCTTTTAAAGTCAGCTTCAGCAGTTTTGTAGCTGTCAGTACAGCCAGAAATGCTGTCTTTGCAAAAGCATTTTCATTCGGTACAGATGCTCAACAGATGGCTGCAAAGATCGCTTAGCACCAGGGTACCATTTTGTACCCACTCGTTCCAACAGGACAAACACAGATGGACGTAGGAATCACATCCAGCTCTGATCCTTTGAGCAGAGGCCTTTTAAAATAATAGACATTGTGGTAAAAGCAACCTCGAGCCACATTTATCCGTATTAATGTGTGTTTGATATGTTCTAGAAGAGCCAAACTGTTCTGTTTTTGAGTTTGAAAGTGGCCACAGTATTGAGCCCATAACGTTTTATTTCCAAAAGTCTCACTGAGGAGTTTCACAGGCACACGGGCGAAATGCTTTTTGAGACGAACTGTTTCTCTGTACTCAGTTGCTCTTTCTATAATCTTGGTCTGTTTAGAAATCCATTTGAAGGCGACACAGACTCTTATCCCAGATATTGGAGCTTTAGCGAGCAGTGTTTTTCCCCATGCTGGATCGATGTCACCATCACGGGCCACACACACCATCCAAAAGCTGTTCTCTGGATTGATTTCACATGAGGCCTTCAGTCCAAATCAATCAGATTTCAACTTCGGGACACAAACGGTATCTGTCCACCGATACAGTATGTGTTACACTGTTACAGTGGGCAGATTTGGAGCAACTCTGAGGCCCAACCAGACAGAAACTCTTGTTCTCTGTTCTCCAACATGCTTTCTTATTGACTTTGTCCTAAATTGTCTGTAGCTCACTGTCCAGCAGCTGTTGGCTGTAATACGAGTTGAATTATATTCTTTCATTGCAACAAAAACGTTGTAAACAGACACCCTATAGCTACTGTAGGATCCTACTGCAACGAAAAACAATCTCGCAGGAGATTGGGCTGTCCATCTATCCTCCTATAAAAGAGGTAGGGGCTGGGGAAAAGGGGTGGAGGAGGGGTGAAAATAAAAATGATTAAGAGGAGATGAGAAGAGGGAGAAGGAAGATAAAAAATATAATTAAAGTGGAACAAATATTAGATCCTGCCAACAGCCCCAGTCTCTCCCTCATTTCATATAAACTTACACTGACATTATATATTTTTGGTCCCATATGTTGGTCTACATTATCTATTTTATGTATTTACTCAGTATTTTCCATCTTACGTCTAATTCTGCAGCCCAAATATATATCTTGTTCATCATGCTATTTTCATTCTAATTCATTGCCTGTGTTTAATGTGTTTTAAAGTGCACCAGCGGCCTCATTACACAAACTTTTTCAGTCTGAAATCTGAAGACATTTTGGATTTTCATTGGGTTTCATAACTGCGATTAGGGATAAATCCTATCTTATCTTAAGATACGGAAATACAGAACCTTCTATTACAGAATCTCTCAAGTTAAGTATCCGCAGGATTGCAAAGACCCTGTCCTAAATTTAGAATGAGGCAGCATCATTGTTGATCAGTCTGTATGGCAATGGCAATGAAGATGGGAACGACATGGACACCAAAAGATTATGATTGAAAGGTATTACTACTACTAAGGTACTACTCAAACTGTAACTGTCGTGGAAGCTAACGCTGATGTTAGCCTGTTGGAGAAGCTAAAACTGATATTAGCCTGTTGGCCCTTAAGATAAGATACAAGATCTAAGATGGGGTAGGACACAGCCATGAGTTTAGGGATTGCTCCTTTAATAGGAAGATTTTTCTTATTATTGCAACTTAAAAACTTTACGAGTTAGACAGGTAGTTAGTTTTTCTGTAAAGCCTCCTGCAGAATCTTTGCTGAAAGCTTAAATGTGCTCCCTACACAACTGAACCTCTGTAAATAAATAAATAATCAGGAGACTGTGCTGCCTAATAAAAAACTGTGCGAAGCTAAAGAGACAGGACAGAGAAATCGAGTGTTTTAGTGACTCCAGTTTGGCCTCAGCGATCCTCTGCGCACTCCATCTAATATTGAAGAATGTCCCAGATTAGAAAGCTGACAGCAGCTAACTGACCAGCTGCACTAACCCCTCCCCTCCGCCGTCACAGCCAATGGAGCAGCATAGATTAATGACCCCTCAGACCCTCGGCCAATCACCGAACACGACTCTCATCACCAGCAAGGGATGCCCTTGAGCAAACTCATACACACACATACTCACAAACAGACACACAGCCACACACTCACCACTTAATTCAGCCTCCTCTGAGGGCAGCGGGCCGCTCAGCGCCGATGTTTATGGTTTCTCTGAACCTGCAAATCACCGTGGTTACGGCTGGGCGGATTTATGACCACGGCCCTGTCTACCGGCCCTTAGACAAACCGTGGATCACCCCCCCCGACACACACACACACGTGCACACAGTCTATATTGAGGATGATACAAATGCTCAGACAGCATAAAGGTTTTTTGTTGTGTTTTGTGGCTCACCGTCCGTCGTATGTAAAGTTATCCAATCTGTGTGCGTCTGAGCAGATGTGCCGTGTTCACCTTGCTATTACAGACCAGTATTCAATCTCACCTCAGTGCACCCTAGGGTGTTAAAAAAACAGTAAATCATTCACACTGTCAGGTTTAAAACTGATAAATATGCAAGATTTTTTAGGTAAATTAAATCTCTGCAGAATTTCTGCAGAAGGTGGATTGTCAGATCTGACAGCAGGACGTCTCATCGCTTAGATTTGGTTATAACTGGCCTCTGCAGCACTAGAGGCTTTAAGGCGTAAAATACAGAGCTGAAGGTGAAGATCCTCCCTGAATCTCACAGTTTATTTGATCTTTTCTGCAGCCAAGAGGGACCCATTTCTAGTGGGTCTCATGAAAAACAGGCAACTCAATCATTTCCTTGATTTGTGGTCAAAGTGAAAGGCTTTGTGAGAAATTGCGAGTTTAAAGAGGATCTATGTTCATGACAGTGCAAGCAGCGCTGTGGGGAATGTGCACCAGAAAAAAACAGCATTTTTCATCTTTTTTTTTTATCCTCACCTGTATCCATTTTGTTTTTGATGACTCATCACGACCTTGGCTGCACTTACGTGGGAGAAGAGTCACAGTCGGGGAAGTGTCAGTAACAATCAAGCAGTGAATGCCTGCCGATTCAGACGGCGTGTGGGCTGACACCGGCCAATTTGACTCACATAAATTCTTACGAAAAATAAAATCCACCATTTTAACTCCATGCAGCATGAGAGAGAGTTTCTTTCTAAATTTCCAGGCGGTGGTTGGTGGACGCCCCCCTTCTGTGACCGAAAATTGTCTTTATAATCTCCAGCTGGTTTGTCTAATATTGTTGAACCGTTTCTTACATCAGGCGACCTTTCTCAGCGGACCAGAGTGGCACCAAATGTGTCATTTCCTCAAACTCTTTTAACATGAGCTGCTCTCACAAGCTGATTTATTGTGAGGCGTGATGATTCTGCACCTCCCACATCAGTTTCCGCTCAAGAGGAGGTGATCTGCTCTGGACTGTTCTCTCTATCACCAAATGGTCGAAGCGTCTTGCAGTATAGAGAACATCACTCTCGAAGGAAGGCAAGTCGTTCGATTATATAGATAGATATGTTCCTTTTTATGTTTCCATCTGCCCTTAAAGCAACATAATGTCACTTTTTTACAATAAAATAACAGCTTCTGAATCATGTTGATGGTTCAGTGTCTTGTAATAGGGTGAATGGTGTCTCTGTCTCAGCCACTCCGCCCCCTATCACTTCTGCACTATGTAACTTCAGTGAGAGGGTAGGATCACAGCGTTACGTACATACAAGTATTACAACACATAGCATTGTTATGACGTAATGAGTTTTGTTTGTAGTTAGCACCTACATTACAGACCTGTATTTACAACAGTGGTGTTGCACACTGTGGGGGGCGCCAAATCACAAAAAAATGCCAATTTTGACATAATGGTGCTTTAAACTGCACCGTGCACATCGAGATCTATAAGCAAAAGACAGAAAATAGACCAACAGACCAAACGTTCTGCAGTAACAGAGTAGTTTTGAATACAATCTATTGGTGTCAGAAATGCCTCAGATCTTTTCAGCACACCCCGCCTTCATTTCTTATTCTTTTGCTTTACCTGCAGTGGACCAGCTCCCGACTGAGTTATGTCACGATGCAGAAACCTACATTTTAAACACTTCTTCGTGTCTTTGGGTGCGTGTATGTCTCAAAACTCATCATTAAACCTAACAGGCAAGCCGAGGATTGTTCTTGTGCGTGCAAGCGTTTGTTTATATTGAAAATTATTATTATGTGTGTGTGTGTGTTTGTGTGAGTGTACTCGCATCTGCTTTTCTCTGCATATGTTCCAATGTATTTGTGTGTGAGAGAGACAGTTATCTTTGGCTTTCGTGTATATCATCAGCATTGCATCAGCAGAGCAATATATAGACTCGTCCCAGAGTAGCTCAATCCTCTCAAGTCTTGAGGGACACAAAAATGCTCTGGCCTCTGCATGCCTCGAAAATCTATTTTACTTTAAAATTCTTCCATGTGCATTTGAATCTTCGAATATGTCTCGAAAAGATGGAATGTGCTTGTATTTGTATTTATTTTTCTCGTCTGAGTTGGATGTGCCAGTATATGCAACAGATTACCTCCCAAATTTCCCAAACGGACACGCACTCTCTCCAAAATCAGACCGCCGCTCATGTAACTCCAAGTGTCCACGCAACAGAGTGTGTCTACAATATGTTTATCAGCCTGCTGGATAGTCTGTCTGTTCATTTGTGTGTGTGTAATTCTGCTAAGCGCTGTAGTCGGGGCAGGATTAGCTCAGCGTTTCTGTCACTAACATGCTTCATTAGTAAAGATGAGCCCAGCCAAGCAGGCAGACAGACGCAGACTGACAAAACAGCTGAACAAATGGAGGAGTGTGCGCAGAGATGTGAGTGGAGACAGGTGGTGAATTTAGGGTTGGATAAGGTCACGGCGTCATCAGCACTTACAAAGTTTTAATAAGCATTTTAAATACTCTACGTGCCGCGTGTGTTCAGTCCCCGTATTATAAACTTGGTTAATCTGCGAGGGGTGAGAAGAAGATGAGCAGTTCTCCTTCCGAGTACGTGCATCCAACTCTTTGAGTGATCATGCAGAAAGTTTGAAGTTAATAACTTTAGAGGTATTTCTGTTTCAGGTGATTGAAAATTCCACGTCAGCACTGACGGAGACAACAAGTCCACAGCGACTGTGGCTGCAGTCCAGGAATGCGGATTTCTCATCATCTAACACCCGCCCTTATTCACCTGATCTGACACCCTCCAACTACTTTTCTTCCCCTAGATGAAGGAGCTCAGTGGTTGCCATCTTGACAGTTCACACTGTTAGACTTTGCTGTAATTTCTAGTTACTTACTGCAAATGCTCAATAAAATACCATTTATTTTTTCCAGGTCACTACAGTCACATACATTGCATTCTGTTTATTGTTCATGATGTTTCATTTATTTTACAGTGACTCACTGAGTATTAGGAATTTGCTGTATTCTATTGTTCACAACAACAACAGTTACAGAGGAGAGAAAATGTGTCACTGACATTTTCAGTCTGTTCACAAGTGTGTCGGGTGTGACATATTTTCCAGCAGTGTAAATAACTTAATGGATATCGTGGAGAGAAACAGGAAAGGGCAATGTACTAAACCTACTGTAAAGATATCAGGCCATAAAACTAAGCTGCAGGAACGTCATTATACTGTAAAGAAATGTTGCAGTAAGGGTATTATACTGTAGCGTGTTGGGGGTAGGTGGGTGAAAATGCCCAGAATGCTTTGAGATAATGTGTTTGAGGCCATAAGCGAGTAACCTGTGTTTAAATGTGTTGTAAATCATCACAGATATTACACACAGTGATTGGAGTTGAAGTTGCCGCATGTTATCTGTGTTATTAATAGATTACAGCATAATACAGTAAAAAGTCTGATGATGTTATCGCTGCTGTGGACCACTTTGGAGGACCAAGCTGCTGACTTGCAACGAAGGCATCGAAGGCATCCATATGCTGCTTAATCAATTAATCCTTGCAGATTGATTAAGAGATTAGTCGTACGAAAAAGAGAGTTGATTCCCAAATATTTTGATAATTAATTGTTTCAGTCATTTTTCAAGCAAAAGTGTCAAACATTTGCTGGTTCCAGCTTCTTAAATGTCATTAAAGAGGCACTCAGGCTCTGGGAAACTATGATGAACACTTTTTTACGATGAAAAAATGTTTGGAGAATAAATTCAAGACGGGACACAGAATGAGAAATATAGTTGGAAGTAAAACAAGAAAGGCAGAGGAAGAAGCTTAGGTAGGGACAGAACGAGAGAAAAAGAAGGAGAGAGGAAATATGGGACAACAGGAGTGTGAGGAGAGAGGAAGATGAGAGGCGGGGGAGTTTTCTGTTGGCAGGATTGAACACATCTGCAGTAAAGAAAAAGAAAGATATATGTAGAGGAAAAATTGTTAGGTGTATCACTCATATTAAAACCTGAAGCATTAAACAGGCAAGACGTAGCACCAAGAAAAATGGTCAGAAGGAAATGTAAGACAAATACATTTACAATGTCCACAACAAGAGGACAACTAAAGATTTCATTCTCATGTTTTACTGCATGAAAACCACTAAAGGGAAAAGAAGACATTACAGATGTATATAGAAAAAAAGAGCAAGAGTATCACAGCAAAAATTGAAAAGAAAACAAAATAAATTGGTATGATGGATTAAAAGGCTAAAGACATACTGAGTGAAAGGAAGAAATCAAATGTAAAGTGAAAGTGTTTCAAAGAGGACAAAGACGAGGGAGAGCCTCATGGAAGTCCCGGCTCAGAAAAGAAATGATGGACAAAAAAAGCAGAGACATTAAATGCATGTAAGACAGATAAAATCTCAGAGTGCTCGTCTAATGGATGCAAGAAAAATGAGGAGCATGTTCACATCTGCTTTAGAGAGCGAGGAAGATGGAGAGGAGGAGGAGGTGGAAAAACTTCTTCAAGGGAGGAGTGTGAGGTTGACTCATCTCCATCCAACATGATTTCACTCTTTCTATTAGAGACAGATACACAGTCGGCGCTCACAGCGCTGAAACAGACACAGTGTCAGACTGCATTGCTTTTAAAAGGCCGTGAAGGGAGAGAAAATGGTGTTAATGGCTCCAAAATGCTTTTAACACTCCTACCCACATGAGTCAGTATCCTGCCTTCCCCATCGCTGCTTTCACTGGTGCAGTTACAGTACGAGGCCCCTGTTTGAAATTTAGGATGACGCAAAATGGTTGCCGCAAAGTGGAGCTTTTCCATCAAAAGGAGGGAAGATGAGGAGGCGACATGAAGTGGTGTAACAGATACGACAATCAAAGCATCTTGAGATGAATTGCGCTTGTCATTTTTGTGGTCCCTCCTCGAATTGAAAGTGACATACTTCCCTGACATCGTGCTGCATCCTCAGTCAGATGTCAAAATACTCTGAGTGAGCTGAGTGCCTTACAGCTTACAAAAACACATGCAAATGGACAAAACACAAGTGAATTAAAGGATGAGTTCACCAAAAAATGAAAATATAGTTATCATCTACTCACCTCCATGCCGATGGAAAACTGGATGAAGTTACGTAAACGACAAAACATTTCTGGAGCTTCACAGCAAAACAGCTTTGCAAGCAGATGGGGACTTGTTTTAAAACTAAATGGAAACTTTTTGGAGGGGACAGGGTCGGGGTCAGTGATAAACATGGCCAGGACACACTTGTTGTCGGACCAAAAAATGTAAATTTGATGTAATATTCCAACAACATTAGGCAGCAACTTCAATAACTTCATGAGTCATAAACCCTGGCAACAACAAGTGCGTCCCAGCCATGTGAATCACTTTTAGGCGGTCCCATGATCTTCAGATTCTCCATAGTAGACGTATTTATTCGTCACAGCAGGAAAAACCCAAGTATTCAATTTCGGTGAGATAGTTAAAGGGCTCTGGTTTGTGACACTGAACACAATGGCCCACGCGTTAACACTATTGGTCACAGCGGTGCCTTTCCTGCTTTGATGGGTCAAAATGTCCGTTGTGAAAAGGATCCATTGTCCACGCTGACTCACCTGCTTTGTTCAGTGGAACTCAGACATCGTTAACGTTTCGAGCAACACCTGTGCTTTTCCTCCAAGGACAACTCACAAGATGTTCAGTGGAAAAAAGGCCCGTCAATCTGAAAGCCACCAGCCTCCATGTTAATCTTTATTGAACTTTAAAGGTCATTGTGCTTCATCAGAGCTGCTCGCTTGATGGTCGGATAGGAAACCCTCTCTCTTCACACGTTTTAAAACTTGAAATCTCTAAAAACAGAAAATCAGTCAATCACACCCACTTCACGCCGTGATTGGTCAGCTGTGTGGAGATGAGAAGGAAACCAGGGTTTGAACTGCTCCCTTAAGCTCTCTTTTTTCATTCTTGACTGCCACTTTTGTGTAAACAAATGAGGGTAATGCTGAATGGTTTCCAGTAGAGATGGAGAATATCTCCATGTTTAAATGTTATTACGTCTTTGAATGTCAAGTTATAAGCCTTAAACTGTCAGGGAATCTAGATAGAAAGAGGCCACACATCATTCTCTTTAATAGTAATTTAGTCATTTTTCACTTAAGTTAGGTATTTTTTCTTGTTCCTTGGCCTTTGTGCTAAAATTAAGAATACAAAATTATTATGAATAATCCTCAGTTCATTTCACAGTCTGATCTCAAGTATTTTGATCTCAAGAGCAGCATTACATACTTATAAAAAGAGTTCTGAATTAGGACTCGGTTCAGGAAGAAGTCGAGCACCACATGACCCAGAGAAGTGTTGGTGGTTGAGAGCAAGGCCACTCAGCGCTTCACAGACAAGCAAAAGGATCTTGAAGTCAATTCTAATTTGCAATGAAAGCTGGGAAGATATTGATTACTGTGCACTGACATGTCCTCTGTGACCCATGTTAAGAGAAAGTTGTCCTAACCTTGGTACATGTTAAATAAATGTCAGTTTTATGAATTCATCCATCAATATCCTGACCTTAATTAATTAAAAGTCCAAGTGATTCCCCGTGATGTAGAGGTTCTGACACCACTGGCTTGATTTTGACAGAGGGTGATACTGTATGACACATTTTAACACAGTGTCCATGTGTAAAATATTACATTGACTGCTGTGAGCGGGACGCTGTAATTTATATTTTTCATCTACTTCACCATAATTGCAATTTTCATTAAATATGGAGTGACGATGCATCTTGTCAGAACTGCCCAAGGGGTGCATACATTATACATTGAGCATGATATATTTACCGTTTGGATGTCTTAAAGCACCATTAAATTACATTTTTGATATTAACATTTAATCAAATGTCCTCCTTGTAAGGTAAAATGCTTGTGAGTACTGCCTATGTCACTGTGAATCAACACCTGTGTCGACACCCAACACGTGTCCCTTGTTGCATAGCTGAAGTCTTGGAAAAACTAAATGTTTATCAGAAGTAACAAATAAGCAGCCTGGAGCCAAACAGACTTTTTCCCCTCCAGCACATTGTATTGCACTAATATATATATATATCTATCTATATATCTATCTATATATATATATATATATATATATATATATAAAAAGTGTATCCCTGAGTCAGGAGTCTGCACAGACATGAATAATTGTCTGGAAGTTTCCACCAACATCATCAAAAACAGGTCACACACTCACTATAAATTATGTAGCCGAGGGGCATCAAGGGCAGCCAGTCTGGACTTTATTTAGTGACACTGTGAGTGCCTCTGTGTGTGTGTGTGTGTGTGTGTGTGTGTGCGTCTATCTGTTTGCAATTGTGTGTTCATTTCGGTGTAATTGCCAACATTGGTAACTACATGCTGTATCTATTGTGTGGGTATGTATCTGTGTGTTTGGATGAGTTATGGCGGTCAGACCGACGTGTCAGAGAACAGACTTCCTTTCGTTTCTGCACACACACACACACACACACACACACACACACACATGCACCGACGCAGATAAACAGTATGTATGTCTGCTACTGTGTGATCACACACACATTCAGGAAATTTTAATAAAAACCCAAGAACGAACAAAAGGGTCACACAGTCAGTGTAGTTGGAACTTCCTGTACTGCTCATGATTACTCATGTGTTTTCCAGACCAATCCAGGAAACAGTCCTCAAATGACATTTACATTACGTAAAATAATAAAGCTTTTAAAAGACTCTATTTTGGATGTTCAATGACTCTTCTGTGAAGCGTCTTTCCAACTCAACAGCTCACACCAGAGCCGATTAGAACAACTTATTTTCTCCTCCGTCACTCCGCTTCTGTCCTTGTCTTTAAAGAAAACTTCCCGAAGTTAGCCCAAAGTTTTCAACGTGACTTTGCTCCAGTAAAAACAAAAGCTAACAGACTAATGCCGGAAACATCTCCTTCAGGATGACGGAACAGAGCATGAGGTGATTTCTCTGTCCTCTCCAGCTGGGATTTTACCCACACCAGAGTGAAGCAATCACATTTTGGAGACCTTGTCAAAATCAACTCATACGGACAGTGAGGCATAATCTGTATGACCAGTGTGTTTTTGCGGTGGGGAATGTTGCTCAGAGGTTAGCAGTTCATGCTGGTTGTTTACTCAGTGGGTGAAGTCATGTCTGATTTGTTTGGCCTTGAAGATGCTTCTGATTTTCTGGAGTGATGATATGTTTAGGCAAGTAGTCCTGCAGACTTCACCTGTTATGTAACAATTTGTCTTTATTAAGTAAGTGACATTTATGTCTGCATATCCTCAATGATGTCTGTCTGAGAAGGCTACATTATGTGGCTATAGTAACACATTCCTCATACCTAACGACTGAACTGAACTGTAGGAATGAAGGTCCTGTGCTTGGTTATCCTGACCGTCCATCCCTGACCTCCTCCCTATACGGACTTTACAGTCTTTATATTATCTCCCCTCACTTCCTCCTTTGAAGCTGTAATAACTACTACAGCCCCTAGAGGTCGCTGTCTAACAACAAACGTAAATGTACAATATAATAAGCTGCTTTCCTTTTTATTTAATGAGGATAGGCTTGTGACTAGTGTTATAGACTAATATCAACATGATATAAACACAACACACACACAGTCACTGTAACATGTTTTTTGGGGGAAGGGGCGGTCGGTCTCTGTGGTCTTTATCACATTATTGTTGGAATACAGATGCTGTCACACACACACAAACAATGGGATGTTGAGTCACAGCTATGAGCCTGAATCCAGGCATGATTCCTGTTTATTCCATGTGGTTTGATTCCACATGAACCAACAGGAAATTCAAACTGTTAACTAGACTAATCTTAAACTACCTGTGCTACACACAACAACATCTACATTACAAGCTGAACAGGGAACTGAGCTTTTGCCCAATATGGAAGAAATATAACATTTAATAAAAGATCTATGTTGTAGAAACATTTACTAAACCATCTCCTTTGCAGTGTTTTATATATTATGCTGTTACTTAAAATAACAGCCCTGTCAACAAATGTGAAACAATCTGTCATTTTACCTTTATTTTGAAACTATTATCATTATTACTGAGGCTTTACAAGTAAGTTCCCATGTGTTTTCCCCTCATAGCAGCTGTTACCAACAGTGGGAAGTTAAAGCTAAACAGTGTGTTTAGTGCGGCTCACATTCCCGTAACATAAGTGGCTGTGTGTTTACCAAGCGATTCAGGGAAACAACCTTGGAATGCAAAGGTTTTATAAAGTAGCTGAGGATAAAGTGTGATGGAGTGTGTGTGTGTGTGTGTGTGTCTGTGTCTGTGTATGTTTGTGCTTGTGCAAAGACCACAGACATCCAGAGCCCAGCTGTGGTTTAGCTAAAGTTTTTATTTATTGTTTATTTAGTGGCTTCGGGGGTTTTTATACGAGAAGTCTCACTCTTATTGGGTCTTCTGAATCATACGGTACCTGCAGGCAGCAGCCACTGGGTAAACAGGTACTGTATTCTGAGCAGACGGCTTTGGATTCAAGGGCACAGCTAAAACTTTCTCTGTTTTCTCAGTTCCTTGACACTTCTTACACGCCTCTTATCAGAAAGACGCAGCAGATTTCTTTCAAATGAAATATTTCACTGCTAAGATGTTGGTAGAGATTTATTGTGACCATTTTTTCTTTCATGATTAATGTTCCAATCGGAGACTTTCCAATGTCTGACACTTGTAAGTTACTCATATTAATTTAAACCAACAGTTAGATATCTTCAAAGTAGAATATTAGCATGCTTTTCAATGCACACTGGTGGTTTTATGATCAAAGAAGACGTTCCGCTCTCAACTTGCATCGCAATAATGTGCTAATGTGGGCTAACAGACTTTCCATTCGTCAGTTCTTACCCAGAAAATACAACTAATCGGCAGAATCATTTAATTTGCTCTGACTTTTAAATTCGTGCCACCTGCAGGTCAAAGTTTTCACATATCCAGTGAAGTATCTCACCATATACTGGATGGCTTATAACAAAATGTCCCAGAGGATGAATTCCTTAGACTTTGGAGATCCCCAGACATTTACTTTATATGTGCCTCCATGAGTTTGTTGCTTTGAGTGAAATGTCTCAACAACTATTGGATGGATTGGCAAAACAATGATGCAATTAAATCACGCCCACACACTCATGTCCCCCCTCGGGATGAATAAAAATAACTTTCCTCTGATTTTTCATCTAGTGTCATCAGGTCAGCAAGCAGAAAGTTGCTAACAAACTAAATTACATTGGTAAAGATTATACCTGATCAACATCAGTGTGTTAGCATTGTCAGCATGTTAGCATACGGATGTTAGTATTCAGCTTGTAGCACATCTGTGTCTGAGTACAGCCTCACAGAGCCGCTAGCATGACTGTTGACTGTGTCTTGTTTTAATTCATCGTCTAGACAGCTGTTGACACAACAGACGTTATGACTTAAGTAATTTACTGGAATGATTTCCTAACTTATGACTTCTGTAATCCAGACCTGATCTCTTCTGCTGGATATCAATGTGCATGTTACTTGTGTTGGGGCACGTTAATACATCTCCTGATGAGCTGCAGTATCTTATGTTTAGGTTTTCTGAGCTTTCCTCTAATATAAAATATAGTAGCTCATGTAAAATAAATCGTAAAAATCATGTGAACTTATCTACACACGGTAAATACACAGAGTGTGTTCCAGTGAAGCATTTGACAGCATCTGCATTCCTATATTGTGATAAGGAACACAGCTACAGCTACTGAAACCTCCCTAGAAAACATCTATTACAGTGGCTCTGTGCATCTTTGTGTGTGTGTGTGTGTGTGTGTGTGTGTCAGATGCTCTTTGTAGCCTTCACTACCATGTGTTTCCTGTTATTTGCACCTTTTTTGGTCCGACCAGCCGCAGATCTCCCAGACGGGTCTCTCTCACATGCTCAGACACACAAGACACAGAATAATTTATAATTCACAGACAAACCACACGACGACACGCTTTCCTGCTCGGAGCGGTCACTCGGTGAAATCTGTCACTGCGTGATGTTGTTTTCCGAAGGCTGTTATTTCCTTTTTTCATGTTGTTTTTGGATTCACTGTGTTCCCTCCATCTATTTTGAGAGGCAGACAGGTTGAGTGTATGTGTGTTGTGTTATTTGCTCTGCTGTTTCTTATTTTTCTGGAGTGACGTGGGGAATGGAAGAGATCAAATGTTTGTTTTTTTTTCTTTCCTAGGGGTTGGTGGTTTGTAGGTAGGATGAGAGCGAGAGGTTGGGTAAGGTAGATAAGAGAGTGATCAGGGTAACATGTTGAAGCTTATCAATAAGAGATGAGCGGGGAGCTTGTCAGAGGGTTGGATGGAAATAGTGAGAAGACCTTGGGCAGATTCAGAGGGGTTCAGTATATGTAGGGAGGAAAGGAGATCAATATGTGTGTATAATAAATTTTAGATGAAAGGACAGATTTCTTTTTATGATAACATGTTCAAATGTACTCAGTAAGTTAGCTTAGTCGTATTTGTTAGGTTATTTATCAGATGCAGTGCACATTAATAGACTTCTGTGTGCAAGAGTTGGAAAAATGGCTAGTCCCTGGATAGATCTGACATAGCCGCCCGAAAAGGGTTCTTAAAAGAAAATTCAATAGCTACTGATAAAAGCATGTAATGCAATAAAGAAAGACAGGACGACATTCATTCATTTAATATTCACATTGTGTATGCGGTGTGTGTACCTGGCAGCCGTCTCTTGTCCAGGGGACCGCCAGTCGCCTCTTTGAATACACAGTATGGAGATTCACCTTGGGAGTTTCATGTTGTCTCCTGCACATTGCCCCTTCCCTGCTGAACACGCGTCCTGACCAACCTGTAAGAGTCATGCAGCGACCAGGACATGATTGGCAGTGTTGCCACCTGTGAGCTCTGCCAACTCTGTTTGTCGCACAGGCTTGCAACGCTGCCAAGAACTAAGGCTGGGTGAAAGCAGGTGATTATTTTAGCACTATTCCCTCACCGCACCAAGGAATGAGTAAAAAAATATGATTTATGTTCCCTCCATGTTCCTCCCAGGTTACAACATGATGTTCTGAAAAACTGTCTTGAAGATAGTGCTGGATAATCTATTGATATTATATTGGGTCATGAGACTATATATCATCTTAGATTTGGGTTAACCTGGTCTTACAGTAAAGCAATGCCATTTTTTTTACTTACCAGGCTGTTCTATGTGTTCTAATAATTGTCTTTACCCATTTAGTCATTATATCAACATCACTGATTATTATTTTTCTTGTTTTGTGAAGGTAAAAAGTCATTTTTTGCAATATTGTACCCTACTTCAAGAGACTGAGACACCTGATTCAAATGAATGGGTCGTTACCAGACTTCAGCAGAGCTTGATGACGAGCTGAACATTTGAATCAGGAGTGTCGGGGCAGGGAAACTTCTAAACATGACGGACAGGACTGAAAAAGTAGATATCATTTGCTGCACGCATTTGAGTCGAGCTGTAGTTAAATGTCATTTTATTTTAATGTAGATGAGTGTTAAGGTTGGTTAAAACAAACAAACATACAAACAAACAAAAAACAAGTAAGGTAGAAAACAGTTTGAATTTCCTGTCATATATGTGGAGTCAAACCACATGGAATAAACAGGAATCATGCCTGCATCCCCGCTCATAGCTGTGACTCAACATCCACTAAACTGCCATCCAATTATATGCGTGTGTGTGTGTGTGTGTGCGTGCGTGCGTGTATGCCTGCCACTGAAGATCCAGTAGTTTCACAAAGCAAAACCCGACTAGAATATGTCACTCGGGAGGTAAAGCTCTTAATCTCATTTAAATGCGGCTCAAATCTGTGTTTTCCTCTGTCATGTTGATGTTTGCAGTTTTCTTTATGCAGCGTTTGGTGTGTTGTTTGTCTGTATGGTGTCTGTATGTGAGTTTATGTGCTTTTTTATGCATGTTTTCTTTGCGCGAGGAGTGTCTGCGTGTGTATGTGTGTATGTGTGAGTGTTCTTGCGTGCGTGTTTAAGCTCTTTAAGCTTGTGCACCAGGTAATTCAGGTAATTGAATAGTCTGTAAGAATAAAGTGCGCCGTGAGGTTCCTGTGCTGCCAGAACAAACTGTTTTATGGTTAATACCTAACTACACACACACACATGCCCGCAGACACAGCAGTGAATCACTTCCATCAATTTAAAGTGACTCTGGTGCCTCAGGGTTTGTGTTATTTGTTTGTTTCCGTCTTCCTACTCTCTCTTATCCCTTTGCCCCGTTTCCTCCCAATATGACGCTGTAATAAATGTAATCTCCTAAACTTCACTTTCCAGGAACTAAGAAACAAAACATTTGTTGTGTGCTTGTCGTCAACCTTTTAGAAGTCATGTTTAAAACTTTCAACAACTTATGAGACTGTTTCATACATTCAAGGGGCATACATCGGGATATCTCTGCGATTTTGTCCATTCTTTTTTAAATCTTTAAAATCTTTAAAGTCTCCCCGAGTGTTATGATTTTTTTGAAATACTGTCACCACATAAAGTTGAAATGGTGAATCAACCAGCCTATTATTAGTGAATGTTGCCGTATCCACTGCCCTCCACTCAGTCTTCAACTACATTGAAAACAACAACAGCTACATCAGTATGTTGACTTCAGCTCAGCATTCGGTACAATCTCACCCATGAAGGTTTTAGAAGTTATGTGTAAATCAAAACCCTCAGTGTGTTTCATGCGTTCAAAGGCCGTAAAATAAAGCGGAAAGCACAAAAAAAACACCTACAAAGAATTTCACTTGCTCCTTTGAGTCATAATATGAAGAGGCTTGCAGTAGCCACACACAGAAAGACACACACACACACACACACACACACACACACACACACACCTCATGTCTTGACTTGCACTTTGAGTTAATCATTTATTTAATGGAACAGTTTGGATCTGAGAATGTCATTTTTATTGGACTATTTTAAATGTGCGAGTGAGGACCCACAAGTACGACTGTCCTTTTTCTCCTTATGTCTGCAGATTCCTCACATACGGTCGTTCTCCATTATTCAAAAGAAATATCTAATATTCATACCTAAATGAAAGCTGTTCTATAATGTAGTGTGAAAGAGGGAGGAAGATGGGAGCAAGGGACAAGGAGGGCGGATGTGACTGGAGATCGGGAAGGACGGAGAAATGATGGTGTGTGTGTGTGTGTGTGTGAATGGGTGACTGCTTATGTCCGTATGTGTTTGAGTGAATTTCTCAAATCAAGAGAAGAAAAAACTGGAGTAAAAAGTGTTCTGAGGCTGAATTCAAGTCTTCACCCACACGCGTCTAAACAAACTCCACACTCCTCTCGTCCTTGGCGATGAGGCAATCTGCGATGCACCGCAACAAAAAAAGTAATCACGATAGAATGACTGGGTGTGAGTGGAGAAATTGAATGCAACCATAAGCCGCCATGGTCAAGTGTGTTTTTTTTCTCGCGTTAGACATGGACCAGAGAAAAAGGCCTTTCTCTTGGAAAGAAAGGACAGATCGACAGTGCTCCTTCTATTCATCTCTGCTGCATGTCGCCTCGCTGTGTGTGATGCAGGGCAGCACTGTCTCGCTACATCGTGTCTCAGTTATGGGTCATATTCTCACCGTTCTTTTCTACACGCCTCAGTGACTTCATCAGCTCTCCTCCACCTCCTCATCATCTGTCTGTGTGTCACTTTGCAACGTCTGTCTGTCTCTCTAAAGCCTTCTCTCAGCCTGAAGGCTTTTTGTGTCTACTTTTTTCATCAGTTCTCTTCCTTCTTTTTCCCCAGCTCTTCCTGTCTTCCTCTGCGAAGTGTAACCTCCTTCTCATTGTGCCTGTTTGTCTTTTAGTCAATTCATCCAACCCCATCCTTCTGAAACATTATCCAGGCTCATTTAACGTGATGAGCCTCCACCCTAAATTAGATCATTCATTGTACTGCAGTTCTTTTTTCTCTTGCCCGTTTTTCACTCCAAAAATAACTGATCTTTAACTTTCGATGGGCAACAACATGCTAAGGGTGGCCAGATTCAACCACAGCTCACATGGGAACAAAATTTTAACCTTTTGATAACATTGCATGATAAAAATTCACATTACTGCAGCTGAAGAGACAGTGGACGGCCTTGAAACCAGGAGAGTGAAAATAGATTACTCTTGAGGGTTCCTTCTTCTGACCCTTATCTAAATTGAACTGTTGGTGAGCTAAGCTGTGGTTATTGGGTCAGGTCACACAAATCACATAAAGCATTTTCCCATTTAATTTATTTTCCTCCATTCCCTTGCTGTTTTACTGCAATCTCCTTGAAAGGTGTTGTCTTCCCCACCATCCATTCTGAATCTACACAGTAGTTGAAGGGTTCAATCTAGTACCCTTAAACAGGCCCTCCACTTTATGTTGAACGGTCTGTCTACTATACCTAGTCTGTGAAGAAAGCTTCATAATTTCTGGCTTTGGAGGAAGCTTTAAAAAAACAACCATGATGATGCTTTGGCTTGAGACATTTTTACCGGAAACAATGCACTGCAAACTGGAGGTGCTGGGTTTTAAAGAAGTGGACATTTAGGAGGCTGGGGCATCTAATGAAAGATGCTTTGGTCTGTTATTATAGAAATAATTAAATCTAGCATTTGCTTTGATATCTCCAACCTTTTATAAAACTTGAAAATCTTGTTTTTTTAAAAGTCTCCTCCAGCTTTATGGATTTTTTTGGTATTTTTTCTTTTGAATTATTTAAACCCACATTCACTGAGTTATTGGACACTTAGGGGCAGCTCAACAAGCTTTACAAATATATAAAGTTGATATGGCGAATTGGGCAGCCTATTAGTGATTATTGCCAAATCCACTGCCCTCCACTCTTCACACACATTGAAAATTGCAACAGCTACATCAGAATGCTGTTTGTTAACTTCGGCTCAGCATTCAGTACAATCTCATCCATGAAGCTGATTGGAAAACTTAACTCTCCTGGCTCTGGGTATACTTAAAGACAACACCTACCCCAGCCACAGTCCATTCAGCCTGCTGCCATCTGGCAAATGATACAGAAGTATCCGCTGCCGTACCATCAGAGTACGGATCAGCTTCATTCCTCTGGCTGTGACTCATTACATGTAGTCATTTGATCAGTTGTTTCTGTAAACATATTGATTAGTGCAGCTTTAAACTCTGAAGATGACACACAGTCCATCAACTGCAGGGGCTGAATGTGGGCAGTGCAGGATGTGAGGCACATACAACTCAGTTTGCTGGTTTGAAGTCCATTAAAGGGCTCAACCACACACACGTCTTGGCTATTGGTTGAAGTGCCAATTTCGCCGGTCAATGTTAACCAAAGTTAAACGCCACGTGAAGCCATGAGGTGAATTTGCTTTGCCACTGGATGTGTATTTGCCACTTTGCCATTACAAGTTGGTCTTCAGATTCCTCAAAAATGGCCCTCGCTGTAGTACAAGCTCCTCTTAAGTGCAGCTCATCTCCCTGGAGTAAATTGTCAAGCCTTGCCCACAACCATCAACTAAAGAATGAGCTATGAAAACGGTTTGGGTGGCTATGTGAGTGCTTGGAAGCATTATGTATGTTAGCGGCCACCCCCATGACTAAAACATGATGGTTAGATTGAAAATCGACAGTCCCTTTAACACTACTTCCAGATATGCACTTAAAGTAACACCATCAGGGAAAGGGGAATGTGGGAAATGACAAATGTGATATAAAAAAAATCGAACAAGATAAAGGGCAGACCGGAGACAGATACGGAAACAGAGCTTTTAAATTAAGCTCCTCACATGTTACCCTCCATCTTTTATTGGTTTGATTTCCTGGTTTCCCCGGTGACAGCAGGGTGGTGATTTGTCCTGATAAGAAATACAAAGAAAGCATCATGAGACAGAGGGGATGAGAGAAAAACGAAGAAGTACATGAGAAAAAAATTATAGGAATGAGAAATGCATGTGAAGCATGACTGAGTGGTTAAACTACGGTTTAAAAAACACAACACCAGGTATAGAATGAGAATGCATCATTGGCGGTACCTTACTGTAGTGTCATCTGGATGTATGTTTAAGAGAAAAAAAACACGGCCTGTGAACTGCCTAATCTGTAAGACAAAGCGAGTTGACATTTTTCTGTGTGTGTGTGTGTGTGTATTTGTGTTTGCCCTCAAGGAAAAGATAAGAAGCTGCTGACAGACACAAAAACAGCCTTGTAGGAATGATGAGTTCAAACCCCCCTCTCTGACCTTCTCTCTCTCTCTCTTCTGATTGATCTGCCTTTCCCTATAGTCTCTCTCTCTATTTACTTCGCTGTTTTAACCTTAATCTTAATTCTGCTTACTCTAATCTCCCTGTATGTTTCTTCTTCAATCTTGCCCATCTCCTTAGGGACTGAGAAAAGGCTACTTTGTTTTGTTGAATCTCTTTCTCTTAGAATAACTCGGAAACCAGTCAGGGGTGGATGGATGGATGGATGGATGGATGGATGGATGGATGGATGGATGGATGGACAAATGACTGGCTGGTTGTTGGCCTGTAGTATGTGATCGTTGGGCTGAAGGAGGGAGACTGCTATTCAATGATAACAGCACAGGAAGGGTTGCCACAGCAACCACTGGAACAGGAAACAGCCTTGAGAGATATAGAAAAAGACTCGAATGAAAAGGCATCAGTAATAATATGACGGGCTGGTTGCAAATGCTTGGAAGTTGAAAAACCTGGAAACCAATGTCCAGTCTCCATCATCTGACCAGTGTGATGTAAATAGGACAGTTGAATTTTTTCTTCATATTTTGTCATCTTCATGGATGAGGCTGTTAAGGGATTTATGCTGAATTTGATTTTGAGCTTTTCCATTTTTATTCAATCTATAGGCACATCTGTGTCTCCCTCATTGTATTTTGTCATCATCTGCCTTCAACACACCTGCCCTGTGTGAGGCTCGAACTCACAACCTTCAGATTATGAGACAGACGCTCTGCCTACTGCGCCAACAACATTGTCTTTGTTATGAGTTTTCACGATTGCAATTGTCAAGTCGCATGATTTTTTCAAACGTCTGCGTATTGTACCAGCTGGGCAGTTAGAGCACCTGTTGACCTTTTCACTCAACAATTGACGAAGCGATCTTAACACGTCTACTTGATTACTTTTTACATTTTTTAAACTCTGCGTCCTTATTGGCCTTAGAGTTGACTTTTGACTAAAGAGGGCCAGTGCAAGTTTAAGGAAGCACAATATAACTTCAACAAAGAAGTTGTAATACAGTGATGTAGTCAGTTTCATCAGTGGTGAATGTGTGTGCATGAATGATTGTAAGGTATGGTGTCAGAGATTCACGCTGCATAGCATTAAACAAACAGAGACAAACAGGAGAGATGCTGGACTGAGAGCAGCTCTAGGACTATCACAGATGCACAGCCAACAATGTAACAATACCAACTGAATGTGTATTTGTAAAGTTTCCAAGTAAAAGTTCATGTATTGAAAAACTAAGACTTACAGCACATAACTTGTACAACACTCTTGTCAGTTTGTGTCTCCAATATTCTCCACCACTGGGACATGATCAGTTTTCTGTAGAAGTCTGGCCCACATGTAGCTTCTGTCAGATTGTTGATGAAGGTTCTCAGCCAGCTGGTTCATGGTAATGTAATTCTAGGAGGGGTTTGCAGACCCCTCCAGTTAGTTAGAACTGAAGAAGCATCTTGGATGAGAGGTGAAACGTGTTGAAGAAACTGAAACAAGTCCAGTTACTACGATACAGAACTTAGAACTTCTGTCAAATGTTTCGCAATCAGTTGTGTGTTTGTCATTTTTATGCAAATCTACTAACATATTCAGTTCAACCTATGTACCATGTGTCCCCCATTGTGTTTTGTTGTCATCAGCCTTTAAAACACCTGCCTCGTGTGAGGATTGAACTCACGACCTTCAGATTATGAGACTGACACGCTGCCTACTGCGCCAACGAGCCTTGAAAGATGTATATTTTGATTGTAACAAATTGTCACGATTGCAATTGTCAAGTCATCATTTTTTTAAACGTCTGCCTGATTTTCATTTGAAAATATCACCATCTTGCTAACATGCTAAACTAAAAGGCCACATCTTCAGTTGACTGCAAATGCTTTGAAGTTGAAAATCTGGGAAACCAATGTCCAGTCTCCATCATCTGTCCCGTGTGGTGTAAATATGACAGATGAATGTAGTTGAATGTTTCCTTCGTATAGGAGTGGTGTCGAGTTTAATGGTCTTATTTTGTCATCTGACTTTAAAACACCTGTCCCGTGTGTCACTCGATCTCACGACAAAGGCTACAATCAACCTGAGATGATTTGGGGTCATGACCCAGCGCAATGAGAGACATGACACAAATGACATAATCAGAGTAAAGACAGGTTAAAGGAAACACAAGAGTAAGAATACAACTAGAACAAAGAAATATTAACACAACGCAGGTTGGTAGTCAGTTTTGTTTCTTCATGGATGAGTCTGAGGTATGATGTTAAGGGATTTAAGCTGAATTAGATTTTTGGCATTGGCTGAGTTTTTCCATTTTTATTCAATCTATTGGCACATCTGTGTGTCCCTCATTGTGTTTTGTTGTCATCTGCCTTTAAAACACCTGCCCCGTGTCAGGATTGAACTGACGACCTTCAGATTATGAGACTGACGCGCTGCCTACTGCGCCAACGAAGCTTGGAAAGCGACACTTTTGGATCAAGCTAAATTGTCATTGTTGCAGCTGGGGCATAGTTTTCATTTATTTTCCAAATGTATGCCTACTGTGCCAACTAGGCTTGAGATGAGCCAGATTGTGATTGGGACTTGTTGACATAATTGAGTGAGTTGTCACAATTGCATTTGTCAAGTCACACGATTTTTTTAAATGTCTGCCTTTTGTACCAGCAAGGCAGTTACAGCCCTTGTCACATGTTCAAAGGTGAGCCAGTCCACTCACATTGACAGTTCACGTTGATCTTTTCACTCAACTGACAAAACGATCTTAACACGTCGACTTTATAACTTTTTACATTTGTAAAACTCTGCCTCCTTATTGGTTTTAGAGTTGACTGTTGACATAATAGGGCCAGTGCAAGTTGAAGGAAACACAAGACTATCAATATAACTCCAACCAAGAAGCTGTAAGACAGTGATGTGGTAGTGTGTCAGTGGTGAATGTGTGTGCATGAATGAGTGTAAGGTATGGTGTCAGAGATTTAAGCTGCATAGTGTAAAACAAACATTGACAAGCAGGAGAGATGCTGGACTGAGAGCAGCTCTAGGACTATCACAGATGCACGCCAACAATGTAACAATAGCGACTGAATGTTGTAAAGTTTCCCGATACTAAGACTTTCAGCACATAACTCCTACAACACTTCTGTAGTTTGTATCTCCAATTTTCTACATCACTGGGATGAGATCAAATATCTGTAGAAATCTGGCCCACATGTAGCTTCTGTCAGATTCTTCCAAAGAGTTGTGTGTTTGTCATTTTTATGGAAATCTACTGACACGCTCAGTTCAAACTGTGTACCCATGTGTCCCCCAGTGTGTTTTGTTGTCATCTGCCTTTAAAATACCTGCCCCGTGTGAGGATTGAACTCACGACCTTCAGATTATGAGACTGACGCGCTGCCTACTGCGCCAACGAGGCTTGAAAATTGATATTTCTGATTGAAATCAATTGTCACAATGTCTGCCTGATGGGCTAACAAGGCAGTTAGACCTCTTGTCACATGTTCAATGGTGAGCGAATACATTCACATTGACAGTTCGTCGTTGATGAAACAATCTTAACACTTCAACTTAGTTTTTACATTTTCCAAACTTCACATCCATTTTGGCCTCAGAGTTGAAGATGAGCTGTCACCTTTCAACTTGACTGTTTTTTGTTGATCATGGAAATAACAATTGACAACAACACTTTTTACATTGTTGACTCTTAAGAGTTGATCATTGACGTAAGAGAAAAAAGTTGAATTGCATTTTGCACAAAGGGTAACAATAGTAAACAAATGCGGTGTATTTGTAAAGTTTCCAAATACAAGGTATTCAGGTATTGAAGGAGCCCCTTATATTCCTACAGCACATAACTGGTACATTACTTTTTTACAGTAAGTAATTTGTCTCAACATTCTACATTGCTGGGATGAGATGAACTTTCTCAAGAGAACTGACAGACATGATTGTTGTGTCAGATTCTTGTAATCAGTTTTGTTTGTCATTTTTACGGAAATCTTATCTGTTCAACCTGTGGACCATGTGTCTCCCCCATTGCGTTTTGTTGTCATCTGCCTTTAAAACAACTGCCTCGTGTGAGGATCGAACTCACAACCTTGAGATTATGAGACTGACACGCTGCCTACTGCGCCAACGAGGCTTGAAAGTTGTATATTTTGATTGTAACAAATTATTAAAATTGCAATTGTCAAGTCATGATTTTTTTCAAATGTCTGCCTGATTTTCATTTGAAAATATCACCATCTTGCTAACATGCTAAACTAAAAGGCCACATCTTCAGCTGACTGCAAATGCTTTGAAGTTGAAAATCTGGGAAACCAATGTCCAGTCTCCATCATCTGTCCCGTGTGGTGTAAATATGACAGATGAATGTAGTTGAATGTTTCCTTCGTATAGGAGTGGTGTCGAGTTTAATGGTCTTATTTTGTCATCTGACTTTAAAGGGGACATATTATGCAAAACTCACTTTTTCCTTGCTTTAGTATGTATATTTGCGTATCCGGAGTGCCTCCCCACCCCTTAAGCATGATTTTTCGACAACTAAGTCAATATTTCGTAAACTACTGGAGTCAGGGATTGGGTCTCTAAACGAACTGTTTGGATTTCGACCGGATTGTGACGTCACAATCCGGTCTTTTGCATACTCCAGTCCTCGCGCTGGCTATCTCCTCCCACACTACGCCAGCTACCTGGACGAGGATCCGCCATTTTCTCGTTCTCGCTTTACTTGTACGCGACGGCCTGACCACTACCATGTACAACCCGAAAGCCGAGCACTGCTGCTCTGTCGTCGGATGCACGGATCCTCCTGTTTCGCTACATGGCCTCCCTATCAAAGAGGATATCAGAGCGAAGCTGCTACATTTTATTTATCAGGGAAACGTCCCAGCTTCAGTGAGCAAAAGCTTTACGGTCTGTGCCAGTCACTTCACGCCGGACTGCTTCAGCAACCAGGGTCAGGACTGGACGCTGGACTGGCAACAAGATTGTCCCTTAAAAGATGGATCCATACCCACTGTCAATGATGGAGCTGTAAGTATTTAAAAAACAGTGTAGTTTGTGTTACTTTGGCTGTTTAGCACATGAGCTAACGCTAACGCTAACGCTAACGCTAACGCTAACGCTAACGCTAACGCTAACCGTCGATGTAAATATGAGGCTGAACTAACGTGAAGTTATCAACGTTGGGCTTACTGGCCGTAGTATTCACGATAATGTTAATGTTACCAAACGTTAATTTGTCATATCAACACTCTTTTAAAACATGACAGTGAATTGAGAAAATGAATTAGGATATTGAGATTTTATCGCTTCTAACCGGCCGGTGAACCACTGCTCGGCCGTGAACAAGCAGAGGAGACGGGGTGAAATGTCTCAGTTGTTCGCAGACGGTGAGCTACTGTTCCTCCGTAAACAAGCAGAGGAGATTGTATGAAATCGTCTCAGTTGTTCGCGGACGGTGAGCTGCTGTTCCGCCGTGAACACGCAGAGGAGACGGGGATGGTGAGCTACGTTAATTCATTAGCATGTTGTGCTAAAGGACAGTGACCTGCACGTTACCCGCAGTAAAGCAATCACTACTTTGTTTTGGAGCCGGAGACAGGGGTTAGCTCAGGGGTGCTCACACTTTTTCAGCATGCGAGCTACTTATAAAATGACCAAGGCAAAATGATCTACCTACTACAAAAATGCTAATTTATTTATAAATATATTGAGGATTTTTTGTACAATGTATGTTGATGTACCTTGCATAACCGCATGAGCCAATATTGCACAACACAATTAACTATGCACATTTTTTGTCATTACCTGAGTTTACTCTGATGACTTGCACTGAATTGAATCAGCCAGGGATGCGTAGTCCGGACAGTAGCTGCTGACAGCCAGCCTCAAGCACACTTCCAAATGATTGTCACTCATGGTGGAGCGGTACTTGGACTTAATGATCTTCATGTGAGAAAAGGCTGACTCACATAAATAAGTGGAGCCGAATAATGCAGTCAAGGAGGTAGCACATTTCCTCATGTTGGGGTACTTTACCTCTGTGAGTAAGTTCCAGAACTGTCCATGAGCTCTGGACTTCAGCTCAATGTCGGCTTGCAGTGTCAAAATCTCATCCTCCACTCCAGAAGAGTTCAGGTGAAACAGTGTTGCAATTTTTGATGCGAGTGAATCCACCTCAGCATCATCCCGAAAAGGATAGCACATGAATGTAGCGACTGGCTCGAGCAAAGAAAAGTCTTGAAAGCGTTTGTCAAACTCTGACAGAAGATTGTCAATCTGCTCTGTGTAGCGTGCACTATCAAGTTGCACACAGGCCTTCCCTTGCATCTCCAGCTCTGACGCCAGGTTCTGGAAGTTTGCCAAATCATGGCGCTGCAGCTTTGAGGAGAGATGTCCCATCTTTCGTTTGAAAGCATTAACTGAGCTGATCATATTGATCACTGTTTTGTCTTTTCCTTGCAGCTCTAGATTGAGGTCATTCAACATGTTTGTCAAATCGGCTAAAAATGCCAAGTCTAACAGCCACTGAACGTCACTTAGTTGCTTGTATTCTGCATGTCCAGCTACACGGAAAAACTCCTTAATCTCCGGACAGAGCTCTCGAAATCTTTGCAGGAATTTGCCTCGACTAAGCCATCTCACGTCAGTGTGCAGCAACAACTCAGAGTGGTCGCAGTCAGCCTTCTCCAGATGTGCACGGAATAACCGTCTTTGAAGAGCTCTGGCGCGAATAGAGCAGGCGATCTTCGTTGTCACATCCATAATCTCTTTCATGTTGAGCATTTTAGCGCATAACGCTTGTTGGTGGATTATGCAATGGTAATTCAAGAAGTCCGGGAAAGCATCGTCCTGCCTGCACTTGGCAATAAATCCATTCAAGCGGCCAACCATTGCAGGTGCGCCATCCGTGGTGATAGACACCAATTTGTACACTGGGAGCTGGGTTTTATCAATAAAGTTTTTGAACGACTGAAATATGTCCTCTCCTCGCGTCTGTTCTTTCATGGACAGTACTGTTAATAGCTCCTCTTTTGCAGTGATATCAGAAAACACCATACGAATGAAAATGCACATCTGTGCTGTGTCACTCACGTCCGTAGACTCGTCCAACTGCAGTGAGAAACACTCACAGTCTGCGATGTCTTTCCAAAGTTGCCCGGTCAAATCCTCCGCCATGGCTTCACAGCGCCGTGTAACTGTACTCCTTGACAGCTGGAGAGCTTTGATCGAAGATACTATTTCTGTCTTGTTTTTAAAGTCTCGAAACAATGAGTCAGCTGCTTCAACGAATGCCTCCTTTACCATTTCTCCGTCTTGGAAGGATTTCTTGTTATTAACGATGAGATGACTCACCCGGAACGATGCTTCGGTGGCGGCTTTCGCTTTTGAAGTAGGTTGTGTGAAAAATGACTGCTGTCCGGACAACTGGCATTTTAATTCCTTCACCTTTCTCTTCCTCAGCTCGCTTTTCGGCGGCAAGTCGGTATCATATTTTCCATGAACAGTCCGAAAATGCCGCTCCACATTTCCCTTCTTTGGTATTGCGATGGTAGACTGGCAGATGAGGCAAACGCACTTCGAAAATGTCATCGTGAAAAAAAACTCCTCCTCCCATTCCGTATGAAAGTGATACGTTTTTGTCTTCTTACTTGGTCCAGCTCCCCAACTCATATTTATACCCTTTCTTGAGTTCAAGAGAATAAAACGAGGGCTTAAAATTGGAGGTAACCAACTCGCTAGCTTGTTAGCTGTGCTGCACTTAGCACCGTTGTTTGCGCATGCATGCGTGGTGACCTATGTGTCACAAAAAATCAGGTGTCATCTGACTGGCTGCCCTGTATATCAATCAAGTGACGGGATGGATGATAGGCTGACGTCTATTTTTTAATGTCATGCGATCTACCCATACTACCTTTGCGATCAACTGGTAGATCGCGATCGACTGGTAGATCGCGATCGACGTAATGAGCACCCCTGGGTTAGCTGCTACATGTCTGCTTTGCTACTATCAGTTATATGCAGGCATGGACACAGAAAAGTTGCTTCGCAAATGTGTATAGCTTGTTGCCATGGTCACACGATGCCGTCCTCCTGTCTTCCGCCCGGCAGGAAGAGGTGGGCGGCGCACGCAGTAGCTCATTAGCATTAAAGGGAAAGGCACTCAAACCGGCCGCTTAGAGCAGGGCTGTGAAACTGGTGCGTAAACACCCCTGCTGTGCTCAATCCTTCGTTTTTTTCGACCAAAGCATGTTACTATCATTCCATTTAGACATCAAGGAACCATGTCAACAAGCAGAAATGAGCATAATATGTCACCTTTAAAACACCTGTCCCGTGTGTCACTCGATCTCACTCGATCTACAATCAACCTGAGATGATTTGGGGTCATGACCCAGCACAATGAGAGACATGACACAAATGACATAATCAGAGTAAACACAGGTTAAAGGAAACACAAGACTAAGAATACAACTAGAACAAAGAAATATTAACACAACGCAGGTTGGTAGTCAGCTTTGTTTCTTCATGGATGAGTCTGAGGTATGATGTTAAGGGATTTAAGCTGAATTAGATTTTTGGCATTGGCTGAGTTTTTCCATTTTTATTCAATCTATTGGCATATCTGTGTGTCCCTCATTGTGTTTTGTTGTCATCTGCCTTTAAAACACCTGCCCCGTGTCAGGATTGAACTGACGACCTTCAGATTATGAGACTGACGCGCTGCCTACTGCGCCAACGAGGCTTGGAAAGAGGCACTTTTTGTTCAAGCTAAATTGTCATTGTTGCAGCTGGGGAATAGTTTTCATTTATTTTCCAAATGTATGCCTACTGTGCCAGCGAGGCTTGAGATGAGCCAGATTGTGATTGGGACTTGTTGACATAATTGAGTGAGTTGTCACAATTGCATTTGTCAAGTCATGTGATTTTTTTTAAATGTCTCAGTTCAAACTGTGTACCATGTGTCCCCCAGTGTGTTTTGTTGTCATCTGCCTCTAAAACACCTGCCCCGTGTGAGGATTGAACTCACGACCTTCAGATTATGAGACTGACGCGCTGCCTCCTGCGCCAACGAGGCTTGAAAATTGACATTTCTGATTGAAATCAATTGTCACAATGTCTGCCTGATGGGCTAACAAGGCAGTTAGACCTCTTGTCACATGTTCAATGGTGAGCGAATACATTCACATTGACAGTTCGTCGTTGATGAAACAATCCTAACACTTCAACTTAGTTTTTACATTTTCCAAACTTCACATCCATTTTGGCCTCAGGGTTGAAGATGAGCTGTCACCTTTAAACTTGATTGTTTTTTGTTGATCATGGAAATAACAATTGACAACAACACTTTTTACATTGTTGACTCTTAAGAGTTGATCATTGATGTAAGAGAAAAAAGTTGAATTGCATTTTGCACAAAGGGTAACAATAGTAAACAAATGTGGTGTATTTGTAAAGTTTCCAAATACAAGGTATTCAGGTATTGAAGGACTCACTTTTCATTCCTACAGCACATAACTGGTACATTACTTTTTTACAGTAAGTAATTTGTCTCAACATTCTACATTGCTGGGATGAGATGAACTTTCTCAAGAGAACTGACAGACATGATTGTTGTGTCAGATTCTTATAATCAGTTTTGTTGGTCATTTTTACGGAAATCTTATCTGTTCAATCTGTCTCCCCCATTGCGTTTTGTTGTCATCTGCCTTTAAAACACCTGCCTCGTGTGAGGATCGAACTCACGACCTTCAGATTATGAGACTGACACGCTGCCTACTGCGCCAACGAGGCTTGAAAGTTGTATATTTTGATTGTAACAAATTATTAAAATTGCAATTGTCAAGTCATGATTTTTTTCAAATGTCTGCCTGATTTTCATTTGAAAATATCACCATCTTGCTAACATGCTAAACTAAAAGGCCACATCTTCAGCTGACTGCAAATGCTTTGAAGTTGAAAATCTGTGAAACCAATGTCCAGTCTCCATCATCTGTCCCGTGTGGTGTAAATATGACAGATGAATGTAGTTGAATGTTTCCTTCGTATAGGAGTGGTGTCGAGTTTAATGGTCTTATTTTGTCATCTGACTTTAAAACACCTGTCCCGTGTGTCACTCGATCTCACGACAAAGGCTACAATCAACCTGAGATGATTTGGGGTCAGGACCCAGCGCAATGAGAGACATGACACAAATGACATAATCAGAGTAAACACAGGTTAAAGGAAACACAAGACTAAGAATACAACTAGAACAAAGAAATATTAACACAACGCAGGTTGGTAGTCAGTTTTGTTTCTTCATGGATGAGTCTGAGGTATGATGTTAAGGGATTTAAGCTGAATTAGATTTTTGGCATTGGCTGAGTTTTTCCATTTTTATTCCATCTATTGGCACATCTGTGTGTCCCTCATTGTGTTTTGTTGTCATCTGCCTTTAAAACACCTGCCCCGTGTCAGGGTTGAACTGACGACCTTCAGATTATGAGACTGACGCGCTGCCTACTGCGCCAACGAGGCTTGGAAAGAGACACTTTTGGATCAAGCTAAATTGTCATTGTTGCAGCTGGGGCATAGTTTTCATTTATTTTCCAAATGTATGCCTACTGTGCCAACTAGGCTTGAGATCAGCCAGATTGTGATTGGGACTTGTTGACATAATTGAGTGAGTTGTCCCAATTGCATTTGTCAAGTCATGTGATTTTTTTTAAATGTCTGCCTTTTGTACCAGCAAGGCAGTTACAGCCCTTGTCACATGTTCAAAGGTGAGCCAGTCCACTCACATTGACAGTTCATCGTTGATCTTTTCACTCAATTGACAAAACGATCTTAACACGTCGACTTTATAACTTTTTACATTTGTAAAACTCTGCCTCCTTATTGGTTTTAGAGTTGACTGTTGACATAATAGGGCCAGTGCAAGTTGAAGGAAACACAAGACTATCAATATAACTCCAACCAAGAAGTTGTAAGACAGTGATGTGGTAGTATGTCAGTGGTGAATGTGTGTGCATGAATGAGTGTAAGGTATGGTGTCAGAGATTTAAGCTGCATAGTGTAAAACAAACATTGACAAGCAGGAGAGATGCTGGACTGAGAGCAGCTCTAGGACTATCACAGATGCACGCCAACAATGTAACAATAGCGACTGAATGTTGTAAAGTTTCCTGATACTAAGACTTTCAGCACATAACTGCTACAACACTTCTGTAGTTTGTATCTCCAATTTTCTACATCACTGGGATGAGATCAAATATCTGTAGAAATCTGGCCCACATGTAGCTTCTGTCAGATTCTTCCAAAGAGTTGTGTGTTTGTCATTTTTATGGAAATCTACTGACACGCTCAGTTCAAACTGTGTACCATATGTCCCCCAGTGTGTTTTGTTGTCATCTGCCTTCAAAACACCTGCCCCGTGTGAGGATTGAACTCACGACCTTCAGATTATGAGACTGACGCGCTGCCTACTGCGCCAACGAGGCTTGAAAATTGATATTTCTGATTGAAATCAATTGTCACAATGTCTGCCTGATGGGCTAACAAGGCAGTTGGACCTCTTGTCACATGTTCAATGGTGAGCAAATACATTCACATTGACAGTTCGTCGTTGATGAAACAATCTTAACACTTCAACTTAGTTTTTACATTTTCCAAACTTCACATCCATTTTGGCCTCAGAGTTGAAGATGAGCTGTCACCTTTCAACTTGACTGTTTTTTGTTGATCTTGGAAATAACAATTGACAACAACACTTTTTACATTGTTGACTCTTAAGAGTTGTTCATTGACGTAAGAGAAAAAAGTTGAATTGCATTTTGCACAAAGAGTAACAATAGTAAACAAATGTGGTGTATTTGTAATGTTTCCAAATACAAGGTATTCAGGTATTGAAGGACTCACTTTTCATTCCTACAGCACATAACGGGTACATTACTTTTTTACAGTAAGTAATTTGTCTCAACATTCTACATTGCTGGGATGAGATGAACTTTCTCAAGAGAACTGACAGACATGATTCTTGTAATCAGTTTTGTTTGTCATTTTTACAGAAATCTTATCTGTTCAACCTATGCACCATGTGTCTCCCCACTGCGTTTTGTTGTCATCTGCCTTTAAAACACCTGCCTCGTGTGAGGATCGAACTCACGACCTTCAGATTATGAGACTGACACGCTGCCTACTGCGCCAACGAGGCTTGAAAGCTGTATATTTTGATTGTAACAAATTGTCACGATTGCAATTGTCAAGTCATCATTTTTTCAAATGTCTGCCTGATTTTCATTTGAAAATATCACCATCTTGCTAACATGCTAAACTAAAAGGCCACATCTTCAGTTGACTGCAAATGCTTTGAAGTTGAAAATCTGGGAAACCAATGTCCAGTCTCCATCATCTGTCCCGTGTGGTGTAAATATGACAGATGAATGTAGTTGAATGTTTCCTTCGTATAGGAGTGGTGTCGAGTTTAATGGTCTTATTTTGTCATCTGACTTTAAAACACCTGTCCCGTGTGTCACTCGATCTCACGACAAAGGCTACAATCAACCTGAGATGATTTGGGGTCAGGACCCAGCGCAATGAGAGACATGACACAAATGACATAATCAAAGTAAAGACAGGTTAAAGGAAACACAAGACTAAGAATACAACTAGAACAAAGAAATATTAACACAACGCAGGTTGGTAGTCAGTTTTGTTTCTTCATGGATGAGTCTGAGGTATGATGTTAAGGGATTTAAGCTGAATTAGATTTTTGGCATTGGCTGAGTTTTTCCATTTTTATTCCATCTATTGGCACATCTGTGTGTCCCTCATTGTGTTTTGTTGTCATCTGCCTTTAAAACACCTGCCCCGTGTCAGGGTTGAACTGACGACCTTCAGATTATGAGACTGACGCGCTGCCTACTGCGCCAACGAGGCTTGGAAAGAGACACTTTTGGATCAAGCTAAATTGTCATTGTTGCAGCTGGGGAATAGTTTTCATTTATTTTCCAAATGTATGCCTACTGTGCCAACTAGGCTTGAGATCAGCCAGATTGTGATTGGGACTTGTTGACATAATTGAGTGAGTTGTCCCAATTGCATTTGTCAAGTCATGTGATTTTTTTTAAATGTCTGCCTTTTGTACCAGCAAGGCAGTTACAGCCCTTGTCACATGTTCAAAGGTGAGCCAGTCCACTCACATTGACAGTTCATCGTTGATCTTTTCACTCAATTGACAAAACGATCTTAACACGTCGACTTTATAACTTTTTACATTTGTAAAACTCTGCCTCCTTATTGGTTTTAGAGTTGACTGTTGACATAATAGGGCCAGTGCAAGTTGAAGGAAACACAAGACTATCAATATAACTCCAACCAAGAAGTTGTAAGACAGTGATGTGGTAGTATGTCAGTGGTGAATGTGTGTGCATGAATGAGTGTAAGGTATGGTGTCAGAGATTTAAGCTGCATAGTGTAAAACAAACATTGACAAGCAGGAGAGATGCTGGACTGAGAGCAGCTCTAGGACTATCACAGATGCACGCCAACAATGTAACAATAGCGACTGAATGTTGTAAAGTTTCCTGATACTAAGACTTTCAGCACATAACTGCTACAACACTTCTGTAGTTTGTATCTCCAATTTTCTACATCACTGGGATGAGATCAAATATCTGTAGAAATCTGGCCCACATGTAGCTTCTGTCAGATTCTTCCAAAGAGTTGTGTGTTTGTCATTTTTATGGAAATCTACTGACACGCTCAGTTCAAACTGTGTACCATATGTCCCCCAGTGTGTTTTGTTGTCATCTGCCTTCAAAACACCTGCCCCGTGTGAGGATTGAACTCACGACCTTCAGATTATGAGACTGACGCGCTGCCTACTGCGCCAACGAGGCTTGAAAATTGATATTTCTGATTGAAATCAATTGTCACAATGTCTGCCTGATGGGCTAACAAGGCAGTTGGACCTCTTGTCACATGTTCAATGGTGAGCAAATACATTCACATTGACAGTTCGTCGTTGATGAAACAATCTTAACACTTCAACTTAGTTTTTACATTTTCCAAACTTCACATCCATTTTGGCCTCAGAGTTGAAGATGAGCTGTCACCTTTCAACTTGACTGTTTTTTGTTGATCTTGGAAATAACAATTGACAACAACACTTTTTACATTGTTGACTCTTAAGAGTTGTTCATTGACGTAAGAGAAAAAAGTTGAATTGCATTTTGCACAAAGAGTAACAATAGTAAACAAATGTGGTGTATTTGTAATGTTTCCAAATACAAGGTATTCAGGTATTGAAGGACTCACTTTTCATTCCTACAGCACATAACGGGTACATTACTTTTTTACAGTAAGTAATTTGTCTCAACATTCTACATTGCTGGGATGAGATGAACTTTCTCAAGAGAACTGACAGACATGATTCTTGTAATCAGTTTTGTTTGTCATTTTTACAGAAATCTTATCTGTTCAACCTATGCACCATGTGTCTCCCCACTGCGTTTTGTTGTCATCTGCCTTTAAAACACCTGCCTCGTGTGAGGATCGAACTCACGACCTTCAGATTATGAGACTGACACGCTGCCTACTGCGCCAACGAGGCTTGAAAGCTGTATATTTTGATTGTAACAAATTGTCACGATTGCAATTGTCAAGTCATCATTTTTTCAAATGTCTGCCTGATTTTCATTTGAAAATATCACCATCTTGCTAACATGCTAAACTAAAAGGCCACATCTTCAGTTGACTGCAAATGCTTTGAAGTTGAAAATCTGGGAAACCAATGTCCAGTCTCCATCATCTGTCCCGTGTGGTGTAAATATGACAGATGAATGTAGTTGAATGTTTCCTTCGTATAGGAGTGGTGTCGAGTTTAATGGTCTTATTTTGTCATCTGACTTTAAAACACCTGTCCCGTGTGTCACTCGATCTCACGACAAAGGCTACAATCAACCTGAGATGATTTGGGGTCAGGACCCAGCGCAATGAGAGACATGACACAAATGACATAATCAAAGTAAAGACAGGTTAAAGGAAACACAAGACTAAGAATACAACTAGAACAAAGAAATATTAACACAACGCAGGTTGGTAGTCAGTTTTGTTTCTTCATGGATGAGTCTGAGGTATGATGTTAAGGGATTTAAGCTGAATTAGATTTTTGGCATTGGCTGAGTTTTTCCATTTTTATTCCATCTATTGGCACATCTGTGTGTCCCTCATTGTGTTTTGTTGTCATCTGCCTTTAAAACACCTGCCCCGTGTCAGGGTTGAACTGACGACCTTCAGATTATGAGACTGACGCGCTGCCTACTGCGCCAACGAGGCTTGGAAAGAGACACTTTTGGATCAAGCTAAATTGTCATTGTTGCAGCTGGGGAATAGTTTTCATTTATTTTCCAAATGTATGCCTACTGTGCCAACTAGGCTTGAGATCAGCCAGATTGTGATTGGGACTTGTTGACATAATTGAGTGAGTTGTCACAATTGCATTTGTCAAGTCATGTGATTTTTCTTAAATGTCTGCCTTTTGTACCAGCAAGGCAGTTAGAGCCCTTGTCACATGTTCAAAGGTGAGCCAGTCCACTCACACTGACAGTTCATCGTTGATCTTTTCACTCAATTGACAAAACGATCTTAACACGTCGACTTTATAACTTTTTACATTTGTAAAACTCTGCCTCCTTATTGGTTTTAGAGTTGACTGTTGACATAATAGGGCCAGTGCAAGTTGAAGGAAACACAAGACTATCAATATAACTCCAACCAAGAAGTTGTAAGACTGTGATGTGGTAGTATGTCAGTGGTGAATGTGTGTGCATGAATGAGTGTAAGGTATGGTGTCAGAGATTTAAGCTGCATAGTGTAAAACAAACAGAGACGAGCAGGAGAGATGCTGGACTGAGAGCAGCTCTAGGACTATCACAGATGCACAGCCAACAATGTAACAATAGCGACTGAATGTTGTAAAGTTTCCCAACACTAAGACTTAGAGCACATAACCGGTACAAGACTTCTGTAGTTTGTGTCTCCAATATTCTACATCACTGGGACGTGATCAAATATCTGTAGAAATCTGGCCAACATGTAGCTTCTGTCAGATTCTTCCAAAGAGTTGTGTGTTTGTCATTTTTATGGAAATCTACTGACACGCTCAGTTCAAACTGTGTACCATGTGTCCCCCTTTGTGTTTTGTTGTCATCTGCTTTAAAACACCTGCCCCGTGTGAGGATTGAACTCACGACCTTCAGATTATGAGACTGACGCGCTGCCTACTGCGCCAACGAGGCTTGAAAAGGAAAGCTCTTTGATCAGTTGTCAAATTGTCATTGTTGCAGCTTGGGAATAATTTTCATTTTTTTCCAAATGTATGCCTACTGCGCCAACGAGGCTTTAGTTGAGCCAAATTGTGATTGAGACTTGTTGACATAATTGCAACACAAAGTCCATGTGTTTGTTTTTTTTCTTTTACAGTCATAAAACTTCTTATTCCGAAGAACAGTGAGCAATGACCATCCGACTTGACAGTTCATTGTTGATCTTGGAAACATCAATTGACAAAAACGATCGGAACACGTCTACCTGATTTTTTTTTTAACATTTTTAAAACTTATTGGCTTTAGAGTTGACTGTTGACGAAAGAGGGCCAGTGCAAGTTGAAAGAAACACAAGACATTGCTGGGACGAGATAAACTTTCTCAGAAAAAAATTGGCCCACATGAAGATTCTTACAGATTCTTGTAATCAGTTGTATGTTTCTCATTTTAATGCTTAATCTACTAACATCCTCAGTTCAACCTTTGCACCTCGTGTCACCCCATTGTGGTTTGTTGTCATCTGACTTCAAAACACCTGCCCCGTGTGAGGCTCGACTCACGACCTTCAGATTATGAGACTGACGCGCTGCCTACTGCGCCAATGAGGCTCAAAACCTGCCTACAGTGATTGAGATGAACTGTGACAATTGAAACTGTCACGTCACATGATTGGTGGAAATATCTGCCTACTGCACCGGAAAGGCAGTTAGAGCCGTTGTCACATATTAAAAGGTGAGCAACAATAACCACTCAACTTGTTTCGTCGGTCAATTTGGAAACAACAACTGAACGTCCTCTTCTTCTTACTTCTTGTCCCTGTTAGTTTAACAGTTTACCAAGAATTGCATTGTGATCGATCGTCTTGGTCTGGGCAATATAACTCTGCTCCCGACCCAAACAGAAAACCAGTTACATGGACGCTAACTCTGACGTAATATTTCTGGACTGGTGCTGACAGGATCACAGCATTGTAAAGGTGATTGTGGAAGACTATAATCAGTAGAAATTTGACCAGCGCAATCAAGACCTCTCCTGAACTTACCACTGCTACCACTGCTTAGTCTTAAAAGCTAATTTGTGGATTTTCGTGGTGACCCTTTTTCTCTTCTTGCTCTTTTTGTGCTTGTGTTCATACTTTTCTTGTTACTTCTCTCCCAGTTTCTCCTGACACCTCTTTTTCCAGTGTTAGGTATCCACTGAAATATAACACATTTCCTATTACACTCCACAGTTGATCAAACAAGCAACTGTTCCATACAGTATCATATAAAAACACCGCACAGTCAAATATTTGATAAAAGCCTTTTTGGTGAGAGAAATATCAAAGCACCGGTGGCAGTAATGCTAGAAACACTTTATTTATCGAGACAACCAGCTGATGTTTTGAATAAAACAATACAATGAAACACAATAAATTATTTAAGTAAAGCATACAGTTTTGTCATGAATATTTTTCAGAAAACAGCAAAGCAGGTTGACTTTTTGATTGCTAAAACTAACATCAGCAACTTTTCTCTCAGTTGAAAATATGACAGAACAATCCCCACAATCCTCCGAAGGGCGGCTGAAACTCTGGACCAAATCTTATTGAAGGCAATCTGAAAGGTCTAATGTGGTGTTTCGACGCTTTTACTATGAAAAATCCAAACAATTACACGAGCAGGTTTAAATGTGTGACCATGAAATATGTGTGGTTCTATTGTAAAGAAGTGGAAGTGAAAACAAACCGTTTATGGGCAAAAAGAGGAATGTCACTTTGAGGCATGCAACAATGGAATGTGCTGATTATGGCAGAAAGCTGGCAGACACAGGATGCACACACACACACACGCACACACACACACACACACACACACACACACACACACACACACACACCTCACATACATTTACAATACATCTCCTGCTGGCAGCCGATGTCTTAAAAGCTCTAACATGGTTGTTGGTACAGTAACTAAAACATTTGCAGCAAAGCATCTTGAAAAATGACACGCTCCCTAATCACCATCTGGCTCGTTAGCTGCTGAAGATTTAACGGAGTCATTTACCTGCTAACCATCCTCTGAGAAATGTGAACAAATCTTCAGCTTTGCATGAGCTTTGTGTTTATCTTTGTGTCTCAAAAAATGCATCATGTGGGAATTAAAAAACTTTCACAAGAGAGGAGACGACAGAAGCTTTATAGCAAAGTGAGGCTGCTTTAGATGAACTACAGCCAAAAACAGCAGTGTGTGTGTCTGTGTGTGTGTGTGTGTGGAGGGTGTCCGGGATAAATTACTTGGAATGTCACTATCGCACAACCCAACACATCTCTGGAATATTTAAGAGTGTTTGGTATCCCACGCCTGCCAAATACCACCCATCACAGAGTACACACATGCACATGAAAGCGGCGTCGGCACACAGCTGATCGGGTTTCACTGTGACCGAGGAATCGTCTCAGTGTCCGGTTATTCCTTTTTTGTCTCTCTTTAGAACAAAAGTAGCGTGCAAAATCCCATTTTCTCGCTGTAGATCCGGCCTGTGAAGCGGGTCTCAGCGTGTGATGGCGATGGTGGGACACATGGGAGGCGGTGATGGAGGGATGACAGATGACGGCGTCTTTTTATTTCTCACAGCTGGGTCATGTGTATGGAAATGATAAGCAGTTAGTTTGAATTCTCGCTCTGCGGCTTTGATACTCCAGCTACCTACACATTTGCACGCACAGTCACATGCCGACCATTCACAATGCTTGTATCTGCTGCCAGCTTTCACAGACTGTTGGTAACCCTCCACCCCTTAAAACAAAAGGACCCCTTCCTGAGCTGTTACAGGCAGACTGGCAGAGAAAAAGAACATTACTCTGAGTTAGTCTCTTTTTTACTGTGGTGCTGTTGCAGTGGGTCGGATTGTGATACATGTGAGCATCCTCATGAGTAAAAAAAGCAGCGTGACAAAAAAAATAATAATAAAAAAAATACAAAATCAGGCGAGCTGAATACATGAACATGCTGATTGAACCCGCTGAAGTAGCTGCAATCTTTCATGTGCTGTATCTCGAAAGTGGCTCTCATCCAGGAGCGCTGGTAATCTACAAATAGGCGGCTTGCTTGATTGTCCCTTTTCTGTCAGTCGACTCCCCCGAAAAAGTCCCTTCCTGAGTGTCTGTCTGTCTTTCCTTTCATGTGCCCCGGGTCTAAGGATCGAGGTTTTATCCGCTTTAGCAGAATTCCTGTTAGCAGTAGGAATGCCTGGAACGCTCGGAAACCTGCGTGGAGCGCTTCGGCCTCATCTGACATGCCTTTTGATGTGTTAGAGATTGAGTGATGGAGGGAGAAAGAGTGTGTGTGTGTGTGTGTGTGTGTGTGTGCATTAGAGAGAGAGAGTGAAGGGAAGCGTATGGATGGAAGGACAGACAAAGGGAAGCGTGGATATGCACGGACAGGAATCTGTGCAAAACAAAGGAGGGCTGCACTGAAAAACAGAGCAGCGAAGAATTCAGTATAAATAACTGCAGTGTTTATCTTTGGGTAGCCACGGAAGCCTAGAGTTGAATGTGTGTGTGTGTGTTAGTGTGCAATTCAGATCTGCAGGGTTGTGGTTAGCCTAATTTCACATCAAGATAAAGTGTTATTTTGGTTTACACTTTCTCCGACACCTCTCCCTCCCTCCGTCTGTCTCACGCTCACTCATCTCAGCATGCTCCTGGCGGAAGAAGCGCCTGAAGTTTCTAGAAACAGTCTTATTATAAAGGGAAGAAATGCAAATACATGCACATGAAATGAGGAGTAAAAAACAGTTTGCACAGCAGTTGGAGTCAATTTCAATTCAATCAAGTTGCCATTTCTTGAGCTCCTTTAACCAAAATATAGGCTGAATGTAAGTTTAATTGAATTTGGGTGTTTTTTCTTCATAATATGTTATTTTTTTGTACTCCAAATGTTTGTTTTTTGGAGAATGAAACTTTGATTGAATTGAAGTGAATTCCTCTGGAGGTCCACTGTTATCTTAAAGGAGACCTATTACGCTTTTTGCATTTTTCCTTTCCTTTAGTGTTTTGTCTATGTTCTAGTGCATGTAAAAGATCTTGAAAGTTTAAAAGGTCAAAGTCCCCACCAACAGAAGCTCTTCTCTCCCGCAGAAAACACTGCTCCTGAAACGCCTTGTGAGTAGTCCCGCCTTTAATTCTATGACTTTGTGACATCACACTACGTCAGCATGTCACACATTTGAACAATTTATGCCTAGAGGCTAGTTTGCCATGTAAGAATTGATTCAGTACAGCTGCTCTGTTGTTGTTAGTGGTGCTGGGTCAGGCGTGCGTGACCTGACCAATCAGAGCAGACTGGGTATTCGGGAGGGGGTCTTAAAGAGACAGGAGCTAAAACAGAGCGTTTCAGACAGAGAGGGAATACAGAGCTGCTGTACTCGACAGTATGAGAAAATTGATGTGTTTTTTGAGCATTAAAGCATGTAAACCTATTCTAGTAGTAACCCAAAATAAAATCATCAACCTGAAAATGAGCATAATATGTCTCCTTTAACACTTTTAATTGTGCAAAACTGATGTTTAAATGTGGTCTAAACAGGGAGGATTTAGTCTCCAAGTCATAACAAACATGTTTGGCTGGAAACATTTATGCATTTACAAGTTTGGAAGGCAAGTGGTCATTGAGTAGGATGCAAGCTGCAGTTTGTCAGTCAAATTGTCGCCCTCTTCTCTGCTGCATGTGTGTCTGCGTTGCTTATATTATATGAAGTCTGTTGCAAAATAGATAAAAAGAACTCGTCCAACAGTTCCAGATGCACGTGCCAGTCTCAGTGTCTCAGCGAGGGGGCTGGGAGGGACAAGCACACTCGCACTTTTCATGGTGTGTGAGGAAGATCTCATCTATGATCCAGCGCACTCGCGGCCGCCGATGGCGCTGATACAGAGTGACCTCTGGGGCGTACTTCAATACCTAAAGGAGTCAGAGAATAAGACAGAAATAATGAGGAGAGTGGGAAGAGATTCACCATTACCTGAATTGTTGGTAAGTGTCAAAAAATACTTTGCCAAGTCATTGTTGTTGATGCCAATAAATCCAATTGAATTTGAAAGAGGGAGAGACATGCAGAGAAAATAATGAGCAGCTGAATCCTGTTTTAAAGAGCATCGTTCATGACAAATCACTGCAGGAGTTCAACACAGAAAAGAGAAACACTGCTCTCTGAGAGTAACTGCACGTATTGCAAAAAACTTGACATTGAAGCCAGTCAAGGACGTCAAAATAGAGATTATGAAGAAAAGGCAAGGTTTCTAAGAATGCTGTAGTGCTCTGTGAAGCTCTGGGGGCCGTGAGGAAACAATTACGTGCCCACCCTTCCTTGTGTTAATCATAACTGACCAAGCGGGAATTCCTGTTTTATTCAGTGCAAAGACAAAACATACAAAAAATCAGGCACTAAAAGACTTTTTTTTTAAAGGAGACCTATTATGCTTTTTTGTTTGTTTTCTATTCCCTCAGTATGTTATATATGTTCTTGTGAATGTAAATGATTTTAAAAGTTAAAAAGGTCAAAGTCCTCAGGAACAGAAGCTCCTCTGTCCCACAGAAAACACTGCTCCTGAAACACCTCGGCAGTAGTCTCACCTTTAATTCTGTGACTTTGTGACATCTCACTACAACATCATGTCACACTTTTGCATAATTTACGCCTAGCTGCTAGCTTGACACGTAAGAATTGATTTAGCACAGCTGCTCCGTTATTGTTAGCGTTGCTGGCTCTGGCGTATGTGAGCTGGCTAATCAGAAGAGACTGGGTATATTCAGGAGGGGGGCCTTTAAGAGACATGAGCAAAAACATAGCGTTGAGGGGGGATACATTGCTGCCACACTGGACAGTACGGGAAAACTGATATGTTTTTGAGCATTAATGCATGCAAACCTATTCTAGTAGTAACTGCAAATTATGAACCTGAAAATGAGAATAATATGTCCCCTTTAAAATAAAGTTTCATTGTTTACAAATGTAAAGGAACAGGTTACAAGGCTCTGTTAACACCATGGAACTGATGTTATAGTTAGATTTAGTTTAACTATAGTTGACATTGTTGCAGATGGCCACAAAGTTCACAACGTGCCACTCTAATGTGAAAACAGAGTGGAAGTACAGACTGTTCCACAGTTGATGCAGTGAATTTGTTCTCCAGGGCTCAGTGAAAGCAACGCTGCCCATGATTTATGTCAGGACTTCCCAGCACTGAAACAATAGTGTGAGTCTATAGAAGTTCAGTCAGTGAAGGAAGCAGTTACAGGTCTTAGACTGCCTACAAGGAGAGGTGATGGAAACACACGTACGCATAAAAACACACTAACAACACACTCATGAGAACATGACGTGTACATTATACACAGACACAAACACACCTTTATTATGCTGTTGTACACAGTGACTTACACACACATGCTCACACACACACATAAGCACAATTACAACCCAAATCCCACTTTTGTCTAAATTTCCATTGTATGATTTTTAACAGAGAGAGAGAGAGAGAGAGAGAGAGAAAGCCCTGCAGACCAAGTTTCAATAATGAAGCTATATGAGAACAAAGACACAAAGAGATGGAGGGAAGAGAGAGAAAAGAATGAATGACAGGCTTAAGAACAAGAATGGTTCATTGCAAAGGGATAAATTGAAAATGGGAATTGGGAAGAATGAAAGGATGATGGAAGCCCACAGAGAGAGAGAGAGAGAAAGATAGAATGCTAACAATGCACTGGGAGAGATATGGAAAGATTGGAAAGAGAAGGACGGTGTGGACATGGAAAAGAACGGGGGAGAGCAGCAGGGAGAAAGTGTGAGGCTACTGGTGCATTGCTGCTTCATTGTGGATGCAGCTCCTGCCTCTGCACACCACGTCTCTCTCCTCCTCGCTCGCTCACCATCTTTTTAGCCCCTCGCAGGTAGCTGCCTTAAATGCACTGGAAATTTTACATGTTTGAATAAGCACCCCCATCACTTTTCTGTAACACTGCCACCAGGGCTCAAGTCTAAATTGAACGCTGTCGCATTAATGTGAAGGCCACAGCATGTCACTATATGCAGAGATATAAAATAAGAGGAAAAAACGACAATAATCATCATGCATCAGTCACCCTAAAGTTTCATGCTAATGCTCAAACAAATCAAGGTTGGTTCATTGCCAATAGCTGACAGTCATCAACCCTGAGCCCTGTAGTTGTTGGCATTTGTGACATGTGGGAGCTGTCGTTGCTAGACACTACATTAACATTCATTGAGACAACATCACCATGACCCCAGTTAGGCCAATCCAGCATGCTTGATTATATTAGTGGCCAACACGTTCTCACTCCCAGCTCGTCAAATACGCCAGCTTGGTCAGTGGGGTTAAGCTTCGTACTATGATCCTCTACTTACCCCTCTGGCGTTGGTTTTGCATATGAAAGGCTCTGTGGTCAAGTTAGCTACAATATGGCATATGCGATGTCCGATTAGACTTTCAAAATAAAGCTTACTAAAATAAAACTTTACCAAGTCACCCTCATCTCCAACAACGATAGCATCGTCCATGGAGATTTTTCACAGGGGACATTATCATATACCAATTTTGTAGACGTCGCCTAACTTAAAACAAATACTTACAACCTAACATCAAGGTCACAACCTAACATCTTATGATAGGTACATGAAAAAGCGAAGAAAAAAGTTTGAGTGATGCTTTGACCGGTCCACCAGTGTGTCTCCATTATAGAAGACCTACCTCGTGTAGTTTGACTGAGGTCTTGGAGGCCTGACAGGTGCAGCCGTTGTTCCAGTTATCTGTTCCGCAGCCACAGTTTCCTCCACAGCGTTTGACCAGCAGACATCGAGGGAAGAAGACGGCGTTGGTGGCCCTCAGCTCCTCGCGCAGGTTTACAGAGTAGTTGCGAGGCGTACAGCTGTACCGCTTGACGTCATCGTACAGACGGTTCAGATCAACTGTGCAGAGATAGGAAAAGAGAAAATAAGTGTTTGTTTTGTTTGGCCTTTTCTTTCCTCATTTGCATTTATTGTCATGGCAACTTTACTTTATTTGTTTCAAGACACAGAAAGACATCAGTTCCTCATCAACTGGTTATTGACAAAGTTACTATTGTGTTACATGGCACGAAACAATCAATAAAAAACAAATGTTTTTCCTTAATGTAAAAAGTAAGGGAGGGTGGGTGAGACAAAAAGCCATTTTTTATTTATTATTGCTCGTCTGTTGCTTCATATAACCATTAATAGAAATGTGTGGCAGTGGAGGGAGAATGAAGCAGGGGGAGGGAGGCAAATACGGCAAAGTGGCTGTAATTCACACAAAAAATATGCTCAATATTGATTGAATGAAAATGGTTGGAAGATGGGGAAGGCCTATTAGATATGAGTACAATTGCAACAACAATTGACTGTAGAGGAACAGATGGAGAGATGAGTGGAAGAAAGAGAGACATTAAGATGCAGAAAGAGCGAGCACACGCCAGTAGAGGAAGCAGGGGCCCATTAATTGATTGTAGATTGAATGTATTGATTGCGGTCTTTCTTCATGTCATCACTTTGGAGAAAATGATCTTGTTTGTGCACACAGGAGCTTTGTTCACTGGCCTGTTGCAATGGTTCAAAACTCATTTCAGGAGAATTAAAGGGACTATGGGACAAGCTGACTTGAAAATTTGGGATGAAAGCACCTGGTCCAAAAGGGAAGACTGGGAGAGCCAGAACCAGCTTGATCAATATTAGCCTGTTTTTTTTATATTATGTTTCACTTTGGCATCAGAGACTGAGGCAAAACTGTAGCAGGTGTGCATTTATTTGAATGTTTGCATGGCAAAGGTATATATGTAATGGAAAGAACCATCTCCAGCATGCGTATGGATTTTCTCGGATTAAGTTATAAGCCAGAGGGATGAATGGGAGAGTGAAGGAGACTACGAATGTGGAATACAGTGGCAACACGTTATCTTGTTCATATTCTGCAGGCTATCCAGAGTGACAACAATTGGTTTGACGGATGGATGAGACACATAAATAAGAAAAAAGATGAAAGGAAGAATAGGAAAGAGAAGAAAGAAGAAAGAAGAGCAACAATCAGCAGCAGATTGACTGCTCTCTCCATTGAGGTCCTCGGCAGGATAATCATCACCCTGCTGTCCACACCATGAGTGGCAATTACACCAGGTCATTGAACTATTGCTTTTACTTAAATGTCCAATTTGTAAGATAGTTGATTGTTAAGTCTCATTCCCAACTTGTCAGATACTGGTGCTTTGGGTCGGTGGCCAGCCCAACCTACCAAAGAGACAATAACAATGTAATACTACTATAGTTAAGCATAACTCCCCCCTGACTGTGTACATTTACAAAGAATACACTGTAGTTTTAAAATCTTTTTTTAATTTTAAGAATGCAAAAAATCTCATGTGAATGAGTTAATTTCACTTGTGTGCAGTGCCGTTTATTTTATTGTTGGAAAAGAAAGGAGGTTATGCATTTAAACTGTTCCAAGAGTACAAAATGAAGCCCAGTGGAGCCTTGCAATGTTGTACCCTCGTTTCTTCCCTCATAATAGCTGCCTGTAATTACTCACATCACTCGTTGATCACATTGTAGCTGTTCTGTATGTTTACAGCATGAAGGTAAAATATGTATTTCAGAAGCATTTTCATTCTGTAAACAGGCTCTAAAGACTTGCCCTTGGAGGAGCCCTCTAGGACCCCCCTGCACAGGGAATGGGAAAGCAAGGCCTCATTCAAAACAGCTTGATTGATGTGAATACACAGTACCAAAGCAGGCGAGTGCCACAGTAAACTGGAATAGTTTGGATATTTTAGAAAGCATCACAGTTTGATCCATCAGTTACCATGGAGTCTTGAATCTTGCTCTAAAGGCTGTAATGACGCTCCCTTAATGGTCTCCTGAGGTTCAGAGGAGACAGCCTTGAGGATCATGGGAGGCACCCACTGGACTAAATTCAGGCGCTTCACTACTTGCAGAAACCACTTTAGGAGAGGATGACTGAACAATCCCCTCAGCAAAAGCAACACGACAAGAAGAAATCGCTGATGCGTTCACCTTCATGGTAGAATGAAACTGTCCTCTGTCCAACAGAAAGAGGGAAAAAATCACTAAACTGTTCTTCTGAGTAGTTCCTACTGACAGTGGACTGAGGATGGTTGACTCCGAAAGAGGGGAACAATTGCATGTTCTCCAGGCTGAAGCCATTCAGGGCCAAACACATCAATGGCTGCCCAAGTATTGGCATCTTAACACTGTTTATCCAAGACAGGGTCCCAAAAAAGCAGGGTTAAAGTGGTCACCAATGGGTTTTCGTCGGAATATCGTTGCTCCGATCTTCATCAAGTCCTGACTACCTTTGCTCCCATACAACATTAAAGGCCACAAGTGGTGTGGAGATCTTTCACCATTATGAAACTGAAAGAAAGTAGAAGCAGGGTTTTGCTCTGAGGGCCATTACCAGTACCATGTCGGGTTGGTTGCTTTCCCAATAAGCAGACCCGACAAAGATCAAAGAGCCAATTACAGAGCAAAGCCTGGTTGAAATGGGGTAACCCTTTTTGAAACAAGTAAAATATTCTTGAAACAAGTCCATTTGCGGTGAAGATGAATGACATTTCTTGGCCCATCACTAGCTTTTTCTCTTCACTGAAGCACAATGGGCTTTTACGACCCAATACAAGAATAAATGACTTGTCAAGATCGATACTTGCAGTGAACTACAACAGTGTCGCTTGCTGAGATTGGCTTCCATTGGCTTGTCTTTGAGTCTTGCTTCAACAATGCAACAATGAAAATCAGTCCTGCACGAGAAACTACCTTAAAATCACATCGTCCACGTTAGTATAACAATGACAAATTTGCTTGACGTGCAATATTGTGTGTGAGTGAGAGAAATCAAAGGGGAGTGCAGTGGGGTCAAGGGAAGCCCTAATGGCATTGATAATCAATAAGCAATTGTTCACAAAAAGAAATCTTTGCAGTGGGGGTTTCCACTCGTGACATAAAGCATGTGGGAAGCCCAATGAACAACAATGAAGAGACAGAGAGAAGAGCAGGGGATGTGATTATTTGCTTTGGCAATACAAAGAAAGAGAGAGAGATGAAGGTGGAAGGTGCAGTATTCATCTTGACGGCCCTGATTGTCTTTTTTATCAAAGTGGTAAAACAGCACATATTTACAGACAGTGTTTTCCTAATAAGATTAGATACAAGAGGGATGTAGAAAAGAAATACAGCAAATGAAAGCGACTGTACTGTATGTGTATTTGCATATGCCTGCTGTTGTGTGCGAGGGGTGGTACGTGTTTGCATGCTCCTCTAAAATCCCGTCCCGCGTGCCGTCTTAGAGAGTTGCTGTGTGCACATCCGCTATTGTACAGTAGGCTAAATGAAAAGTGGATTATGTCTGCATTTGTGTATTATCAGGCTAAATGAGGACAGCAGTGTCAGCCACTGTCATGTTTCAAATATCAAAAGAAAAACAGAATTTATTAGTGTGTACTTTGGATGGAGACATAACATTTGGGTGAAAATAAGTTAGCACTCATGTGCTAATTTGAAGCAAATAATGGTATATTCTATACAAATTGTGAAAACCGAAATTATATAATTTGCTATAGATTGATTTGACCTACTCAGTTTATCTCTAATAACAAATAAATGTACTGTACATCCTGGTTTAAAGTCCTATGGACTTCTTAAAGAAGGCTATTCACTGAATCATGCAAACCACTATTTAAATAGTATTTAAACGCAATAGTTGTAGTACTGCCATAACCTGATCATCATAGCTACAGGTAGATAATGTAATGTACTATTCTGCACCAACTATTGTACTCTGTGCATCTCATCTGTAGCTCTAAAATAAAAACATCTAAGACACCGTCAATGAAAGAAACCCTGTGTATCAAAGGTGCAATATGTAAGATTTGGCCACCTGTCGAAGGTGTTTCAAACAAATAGGGGGCAGCACATCACCAAAGGAACCGCAGAGTGCTGCTCACTATACTCTTTGCTGCAGCTATCACTGGCTGTAGCAATAAGCTGCCACTGGCTAGCTAGCTAAATCACATCGTTTTACAAAGAGTTATCAACGCAATAGTTTGATTAAAGAGAGAGACTTGAATTTAGAAAGTGCAAGGTTTTATTATCTGTTAAATAAGGAAAACAGGTGTTAGCATTTTTACTTTCTTGACATTTGTGAGTTAATGTTGTTTATTTATTAGACTAAACAAGCTGAGAGAGATAAGATGGGCTAGTGCCAGCTGATTAGCATGCTGACTTCAGTACTGTAGATACCTTCTGCAACACAATACATAGACAGCTTTGACACAACATCAAAACTGTTTCTTGATATTCTGTTGATTTTAAAAGGACTTAAACCTAGTTGTTTTTGAAACCCTGCTATTGACCTTGAACCTTGTACTTTAAGTTAACTTTTCAACCTTTTATACTAAAATTATTTTATAGATATTACATATTGAACCTTTAAAGATAGTATTTACATTGTCATATGTGCGTCTCAATAACAAGCTCTTAGGCTTTAAGTTGTATGAATACAAAATACTGAACAGAACTCCAATCCATGTCGTCCTTCAGGATAAAGCAAATTAATCTCTTGTTAAGCTGTCAGAATGATACTGGATATGCAGCAGTTTATTAATGATGTATTAGCCCTATCTACATGAGAAAATGCATGATTTATTTATTTATTTTTGCAGGTCAGACACAGTAACAGCTACCATAGCTAACTTGCTAATCGAAGGTGTAACATGGAGGGAGTGTTGAGCATTACGCATTCATCTCATCCTCTAGGACGACAGTACAGACCCAGCGTTCTGACACAGCTCACAGCCAAATCACAGAAACCTTTTTTTCTGCATCTCCTTTTGTTGTGAAAGGTACAGGTGACAGAGAACCCATCATTTCTCTTTTCATGATTTAACTGAAGAGCCAAATAGCAGATTTTCACAAAGTGAAGGTCTCACAGATGATGACATGAATGTGAGGATGACAAGAGTCATGACAGGTATCTCTGACATTCTTAATGTTTGTTTACATCTCTTGAGGTGATGCAAGGCTTGATGTGAAGGAGCTGGTAAGTTCAATAACACCTTTTAACACTAAACGCAGGGGACAACAGGTACATATGCTTACGTGCGGGAGTAAATTGCATGTTTATGCTGTATCAGTAAAGATAAAAGCACAGGTTATGTGTGTGTGGGCTTGCAGGGCTGAGTTTGTGTCTTTTTAAGGGGAATAAGTGTAATCTCAGAAAAAGCAGTGGTGTGGAACCCTGTCAGGGAGTGTGTGGGAGAAAAAGACAGAAAGACTGAGAGCAAGCAATGCTGTGAGAATGACTGTGTCGCTCACACAGCCAGCAACGTGAAAAAAAAAGTGTCGCATCTGTGCATGTGAAATGTACGGATATTATTCTGCTCTAAAGTTGTAGTAGGAGTTTAGATGTTTGTATAAGTATGTTTTTGTGTTAATGTTATTCATGTGTGAGTGACTCAGACTTAAAAGTGTCCCAATTAACATTAGGGTCAGACTCTGTGTCCTTCATGGGAACAAAGGTGGGTGTAAGCTTCTGAGTGTGTGTGCGCGTCTTAATGAAAACAAAGCTAAGCTGCTGACTGCGGCACATTTCTGCTCCGCTGCACAGGTTGAATTTCCAATTAGAGAGCGCTACGCTGGTACAGTATATCAAAGACCCGCAGCACCTATGCACCTCTCTGTAGTGCTGCAACATGCACAAACTCCCCCAACATGTGGAGCATTTTCATGCCGACCGAGCACACACATGCACTGATAAATAGAGATGGATTTGCTGTCAAGCACTAATATTTACTAAGGAACAGGAGAGCCCTCAGGTAGAAAGAGAGAGGGATACAAAGCACAGGTGAGAGAGATGGGGGGGCGAAAGTGCTCGGGTTTGTTGCAAGCTTCAGTGCTTCTATACACTAAGCAATCCCACGCACACACCTGAACACACGCTCTCACGTGTGTAACATGTGTGTATAATAAGCGCTTGCGTGCCAAAATTTCATATCAGCTAAAATGAAGGCACAATCTATTGCCTTGGTGACTTAAGGTTGTTGACTTCACAGTAAAGAATTGCCTTGAACTTCTGGTCCTGTGTCACCTTAAATCTGTCACTGACTCACTTTGAGACCCACTTGAGGCAAATTGCTCATTTTGATGATGCAACCATTTATTCAGGCTACGGTGTGTTGTTGCATCAGGAGCTGTTTTCCTTTTTCATCATGATCTTTTATGTTTCCATACACAGGTCTTTCAAGTTGAAAAAGTATTTTCACACCTGAATTTATCAGAATGCTCTTCTCATCTTAATTTTTTCCCCATTTGTATGTTCAGCTAACACGTTTGTCACTCCCCGCTCATCAAATATGGCAGCACGGTCGCTGGACGTAAGCTTCAAACTATGATGCTTTCCCTCATTAGCATCAGTTTTTGACATAAAGGGCACTGCAGTGAAGTTAGAAATCATACATATGCAACGTCCAGTTAGACTTTCAAAATCCATCACAGTCATTACATCCCTGACTCATAATTTCTTTCAAATTACCGGGCCATAGACTTTGTCCACCTCTATGCTGTACCACTGAGCTTTCTGTATAGCTCAAAAAGTGAGAATGGGCCTCCTGCTGTGTGGGTCTGTCTTGGTCAGCACAAGGCGGCACGCTCTCCCCTCCCCTCTATCACACCAGCTACCAACGACTGCACCAGTCTGCGACGAAATACTGTGAACGCAGCAGAGTCGCTGATGATCGCCATCTGCAGCACAATAAAACGGGCTGAGAACATCGCTGCTCTCATCTTCCCGCATCAACTTTACTTACACAACATGTCACTGTCAGCTCTTTGGCCTCTCATTATAGTTGAAAAAATCTTTTCCCCGACAAAAATGGAAGAAACCTAAGCAAGGCAACAGAGGAGGGATCACAGGAAGGACAGACATTTCTGATTATGTAATGCTGCAAAACTGAAGGCCATCTATGTTTTTTTTTTTTGCTCTGCCATCCTGAGAGACTGTGTGACGATAATACATGTGTTTGAGATGATGAACATTTGTTTTTTGTTCATGTGTGGCTTGTAAAACTTGGAGATCTTACCTTTATTATGTCTGCTCGCCAAATGATAGGCCCTGGATCTATAATGTATGTGTGTCTGAGTATAGATGCTGTCCAGGTCCTGTCTCCAGGTGTCTGGGCTCAGGGATCTGAGAAGCTGTTCGACAGTGTCAAAGGCGGCTATGGTCCGGTCCAAATCCTCCAATGAGAAAGGAACTTCTGTGACGGCTGCTGGCATCTGTCCTACACCACTGTCCTGCAAAGAGTAACAGCAATATTCACAGATAGGACAGGCGCTTCTACAGCTGAGGAAACTTAAATTAAGTTTTCTGAACTTGGTGAAATCCTTCACAATGTTCTTGGTGGCTTACAACGTGTTCCTGCTGTGATTACAGCATGTGCTGTGGTTAGAAGGTCAGCACAGCAAGCATTGAAAGGATATCCAAGGACTTATTGGAAGATTTACAGAAGTCAAGAGACATCAACAACCTTCACGCTGCCACAAAGACACAAGAAACAATGAATATAAAGGCCAAAGTGACTGTTAGTCATGGTGACTCAGATTCTTCTAACACAACCAGTCATTTCAGAGATCCCTGCTTAACATTTCAAACAGAGCTTTTAGTGAATTGGAAACATTTTCAAGGAGATGTCTTGACCTGATGTCAGTCAGCATCCCCTTCTTTAATCTACTTGGCTTTCTTTCAGAATCTGTGATGCATTTCAATTACAGTAATATACCATTGTAATATAAATGTATGTATTGTGGAGCATGATAAATACTCTCCATCTGTGAATTCATACAAGATGTAAAAACAGTATAAACAGTAGTCTGACATTTACTGTAAGTTAAGAAAACATAGTCTATAGGCCGTAGTACAGCAGACTGGCTTGTGTTCCAGTGACAGCAGCCTAAAAATAGTGAAAAATGTCCGTCCCAATTTCTCAAAGTTCAAGGTGATGCTTTAAATTTATTGTTTTGTCAGTTCAAATCCCACAGACAGTTTAATATGATATAAAACAGAGAAAAGCAAAAAATCTCCATATTTGAGAGCCTGAAAACAGCATTTTCTAAATTACTTTCAGGGGTAACTCCACCAAATTTACACATCAAAGTTGGTTTGTGGAGTACTACTGCAGTTGGTGCAACTGATGAACCGCCTCCAGTGATGTCACTCAGTGACTAAGGTGCCTTGTGGGCAATATAGGTGCCAGGTTTTATTATCAATCAATTAGTTGACTAATCGTTGCAGCTCTAGTCAAACCTGGGTGTGAGATTGAGTTTGACTGTGTTAGAAATGCTCGTAATTATTACATGCTTGAAAATCTGGATTTTAAGTCAGCCTAAAATTTAAGAGATTTTTTTTCCAATACCTTCATCTGCTATATTATTTAGCAAATTTAACAACATACTAACTCCTCCCGAATAATAATTCCTGTCTTAAATAAACTGTTAGTGCCATATTTTATTTTGCAAGTCATACAGTCACAGTCATTCTCTCAACATATAGTCTGAGATAAAGATAAGACAATAAAGACAAGTAAAAAAGTCAAACAGGAATTTTTTAAATTTTTCTCACATTTTTAACATGATTTTCTTTGTTGTTAGTTTTCCATCGTCACTAAGATGGGGTGAGGAAAGCAGCAACATATCACGGATGATTCCTAGGTGGCCCAATCTCCCTGCTGCAGACTATTCATCTAGCTGGGAGGCGATTGCAATCAAAGTCTTATAGCATGTGGGGCTATTATGCCTGTGACTTCAGCTGCCATAATCAGTACTGACTTCCACATGGGTCAAAGGATGAGGGTAAGTGATGGGAAGATGTTAGGGGCTTATGGAGGGAGACTCAGAACTGAGAACTGAAGTGCACCTCTGAGACTTAACATTTGTCAGCATATATTGTAAGAGCTTCAATACGGTGGCTTAATGAGTATACATTATAGTGATAACTTAAGTGGCAAAACGTGATTCTGACTCATGTAATGGTTCAACTGAATGTTGAAGTCAAAGCACTATTAGATTACTTTTCTAATAAAATGTGTATTTACTTTCACTATAAATTGTTGTTTTTTTCTATTTAGAAATGAAAGCCAACATATCACCGAGGTATTCATTGTTCTACTGAACTAATCACACTGTTTTTCTCAGTAGTGCGTAACATTTACCTTCCTGAATTCAATGTGAAACGACCACAAATCTTTGGAAAACCCACGAAGCAGATAGTTGTTCAGAGCCTCATTTGAATATAAAGCGAAGAGGCCATCAAACTGTACGTCGCGTACATCTCATCTGCACTGCCAGTGACACATCTATACATCTACGCGCTAAAACATACACCCACACGCTATTATTATTAATCCATGCAGAAAAACTGCAACACAGTTCGACGCACACTAATTATCATGGTCACGTATGTCACTGAACCCCACTGCTCGTACACAGACACACACAAATTACACTGATGTTCTTAGGAAAGCATTAGTCCAAGTAAGCATGTCATTTTACATGTCAAGCTTCATGCATAATAAACACAATACATACATGCATGAGTGTATTCTGTGTGTGGGTGTGTGTCCGCCTATGCAAATGGACCATATGTCACATTCATTAGTGCAGCCATTGTCGTTTAAAAAAATGCACATATAAGATTTTCAGTCAAAATCATTCAAAAATGAACCAAAATGATCAACCCATTGTGAATAAATAACAGTTTTGAGTTATGTCAAAGATGTCTATGTGTTGTGTTGCAGAGATATCTATTGAAGTTAGCATGCTAACCAGCTAGCTCTTCCACACTTGCCACTACATCAAGGAGCTAAAAACCGAGCGTTTCAGACAGAGGGGAAATGCAATGTTGCAGCACGGGACAGTATGAGAAAACTGATTTGTTTTTTGAGCACTAATGCGTGTAAACACATTCTAGTAGTAACCCAAAGTAAAATTATGAACCTGAAAATGAGCATCATATAGGTATCCTTTAATTCTAGGATTTTACATGTGTTTAAGTATGCATGACTCACCGACATGGGCATGGTGACCGCCTCCCAGTTGGTGTTGGATGCAGGCAGAGGAGTCTCATACTGCAGGAATGGACAGCAGAAATAACCAATCAGCAATTGATCAATTGAGCAGACAATGCATGAGAAACCACACTGACGGGAAGAAAAAGAAAGAGGATTAATGAGTGAATTAAGTAAATATTGTGTGTTTCTTAGCTTTACAGTTAGTGGTAAAAGCAGCTTGATAATAAACGATTGAGGCTATCAAGTAAAATAAAACTGATGCAAAGTCTAAAGGAATCATGGTCTTGTTTATGATCAATGTGACTTATGTCACCACAGACATCTATCTGGTGTGGGCTGCACTTTACCTGCGTTACTTCTCTTCTATAAATTCTCAGACATATTTCTGCATTTACTCAGAGTTACTTTAAGTGATGTTGAGGCCAGACAACAACAGTAAAACCACATGAAAAGGGTTTGAAAAAGATCATGATCATCATAAAGCCTAAAGCTTACAGCTATCAGTCCTGTTCCCTTCCTTTGTTTACTTTTCAAATACATGCCAGCTTGTAGAGACAAGGTGAAGCTTCACATATAATCTAAGGTTATCCAAGACATTCAGGTGTCTGCCTGTCTAACTGATGGACTGTTAGCATGTCAGGAAAATCCTGAAAGAATTTCCAACGAAGCCCGTCACAGCATGCCTGTGTGTGTGTGTGTGTGTGTGTGTGTGTGTGTGGATGGGTGTGTGTGTGTGTGTGAGAGAGAAATCAAACTCTGGTCAAAGCATGTTTAGGTGATAAACACTCATCAGACTGACATATTTGGCAGACATGCACGCATTCTTTGTCTTTTTCCCTCCATCTTTCACACATACGCACAAACACACACTGTCTCCGGGCATCACCCTCTTGACTACACACACATAAAATCTCCCTGGCTATCGAATCCCTCTCCTTGAAGAGTCTTAAATACCATCTCCGGTCAATATGGAACAGTTAATCTGTCTCAACCGCACTTCAAAGACACAGTGCCCTCACTTTGCTTCGGTGTGTGTATGTGTTCGAACAAGTGTGTGTCTGCTAATGTAATAGAGCTGACATCAAAGCCTGTCAGTGTGCAAAGGTTTTTGTTTAACAGATTCTTGCATTCTTGTGGCCTTTGGATAAATGTACTCATACACATAAATGCAGGCCCAAACCAGCTGTGAATGAGGTCAGAAGGTTTCCTGTAAGTGTGTGTGTGTCTCTCTCTCTCTCTCTCTCTCTGTGTGTGTGTGTGTGTGAGTAAATGCATGTTTACAGATTCCTAGTCTCATTTCCTTTTAAGGTTAAATTCTTGATTTCAAGCACATCTGGGCCACTTAATTGGGTTGTAAAAGAGTCGAAGAGACAGGGATCAGGGAACATGTGGAGGGAGGACTGGAACCTTCTGAGCACATACAGAAAGTCACCTGCCGGCTACAGCACCAAACTCTTATGCTCTCACATTCATATCCCAACATGTTTTTTTATATTTTTGGTATTTATGAGATGTCTTCTCGTTGAGTGAGAATTGGATATGCAAATGTTTGCATTTATTGAAAACAGGAAACAGATTAAAACTCATTGCAGGTTTGTGTTTAAACACTAAAACTAAGGTCACTTTTCCAACTGCAGTTTGGTTTATTCCTTCTGGACAAAAATGATAAATTGTTGCCTCCAAGTTCTACTGGGTTTTAATGTTCACACTGACTTATTATAATCGAGTCAGGAGGAGTAAGTCGAATGTTCTGACTGCTGGCTCTATGGGGAAATCAAATCCTGGTGAAAGATAGCAAGTCATGCTGCACTTTACTTATTTAACAGAAAAGAAGCGTCTTCTACTTTATTATTAGCAGGGATAGTTACTGTGTCGCTGGTATGTTTCACTCATTTTTTATTGAGGAACTGCAAAGGTACGTGCCGTGACACTTTCCATTTAATTTGAAGTCTTTTGCACTTTCAAAGTTTAATCCCTGCACTCACGTGCAGCGTGCATTCATGCTACTGCACCGTCATCATCAAATCATCTTGCATATTTATAAACGTAGCATATATAGATCACTTTCTTTACATCTTCAACACATGGATTTAATAGAAGCTTATTTTTTAAATTCATGCTAATATCACATCTTCTATCCCGCCAGACTGTGGTTGGTCTGTTTTGCCGTTACACTCCAAATCAACCACACCACAGTGGACTGCGACACATAGTTTAAAGTGGTCTTTGTTGTAGTTGTTTAGCACTGGAGTTTGATTGACAGCTGTTATTGAAGCCTAAGTGAACCGAACCAAATTAGCAATCATGCCAGAGTTTGTTTGACTCCTACAAAAACAGGTGTGAGGGCGCCTGAAGTAGTTAACAATCAACAGATTGACTGATTATCTTTTGTTATACAAAGCAGTATGCACACGAAAATCCAACATGTAAACATGTTTTTTCTTTGTTATGTCTCATTATAAAGAAATGGCAGAAGGAAATAAAAGAATGTGTTGATTTCATGTATCAATGTTAAAGGTGCAATATGTAAGAACTTTAGTTCAAAACACTCAAATATTAACTAAAAATATGAACAAAATGTGAAGAAATTTGGCATGTCAGAGACATCTATGTCTTGTGCTGCAGAGGTATCTACTATAGTTCACATGCTAATCAGCTAGCCCCGGGCCTGAAAACCTCTTTCTCCCAGCGGTACAAAACTTTTGTGCTAGCGGTGTGAACACAACACTACCCCAGTAGTCCGGCTAGCTGCACAGCTAACTGCGCTAACTGTAGCTTCAGTCATGGCTGTATAAACAAGATAGAGTTAGCAGTTACCCTGGTGATATGGTGCCCCTGTTTGTTTGGGAGTATGAATTCAGCAGAAGACACATTCTTACATATTGCACCTTCAAAAAAATAGCATGTTAAATATAGCGGCTACATCTGCTACTCCAGCTTCTACTTTCGCTGCGGAAAAGAAGCTCATCCTGTAGGTGAATTGTTTTTGAATATAATTTCTTGCACATTCTATGAGGCAACGTTTGCTATAGAAGCAAACAATGTATTTCAGACAGTGGTCACAGTGAATTCACTGCTGGCGAGGGAGCAAATTCTTATTTACAGTAGCAGTCTAGTGGAGGGGACATCAGGGAGCTGCCCTTTTCAACCTCCATTTTGTACAACTGGACAGTGAAGCAGCTGAGGATTGAGTGTGTGGTAGTTGGTGAGGAAGGCGAGGGCATTTCCCTGTCGACTTTTACTTCGCATGACCAGTTAGTGTCTCGCCAGAGGGCATTTTACTTTGTAGATAAATCTCACCAGCCACATTTTTGCTGTCTCATCTGTGCCTTAGTCTAAGATACTTTTCAAGTTTAAGCCAGTAAAATGTTCCCCCTCATGTAGAACAGTGACTGATCTTGTTGTTCTTGAAGTTTACTGTGATACTTCTGTTCTTAACCTGCAGTATATTAAAATATATCAGTTTATAAGTAATTTATCATCTCTCTCACACACACAACGCTGGTTTAATTTTCCGTCATATCCCATGGAAATATCCATTACTTCAGTCTGTATGGAGAGCACACATGTTGGATGACTCAAGTGGGATTCTGGGAACTAACTTGGATCATATTCCTCAATCAGTAGTCTGTTCCCGCTGCACCTGGCTTAGCAACACATCACAGGAATACCCAACCAGAATACGTTACAATTGCTTGTATGATCCCAGACAAGCGAAATCAATACTGGAAACAAACAAACACAAGCAGAGATCTATAAGGTTCTGAAGTCTTACAAAGACAATCTAAGGGCTGCGTCTGTTCACAGTAAATATAATGAGGCTGATTTGGCACTTGTAGAGGGTTTTTTTGAACATTAATAACCGAATAGCTCCTAAAATGTTTATCTTATGCAATCAAAAGCTCTCATTACTTCATGTAAGACTGCACTGCAGATGACGAATCACACCCTTTGAAAACAAGAATTCAAAAGGATCAAAGAATAATGATTTGGGCAAAAACAAGTGACATGAATAATGAGAAGGCCGTTCGACTGCTATTTTGCCTGCGGGTGGTGGGCTTTTGTTTCTTTGGAAGGGGGAGCAGTCGTATTCTTATTTTCCACATAAAGGTCAATTCAGGTCCCTTTCTTTCGAGGCCTACACAAACTTTCTTTCAAAGAGATGCAATCCAAAAAAGATCTAAGGAAAATGAGACCCAATCTAAAATGTGGTCGACCTGAATAGACCCCTTGTTTTGTCCCCTTTCAGTGTCTCATATAGATGGCTATAAATACAATTTTATTTATACTTATGATATATTATATGTGTCTCCATTTGCCTTCTAATACAAAAAATGTAGTATGTGACATGTTTGCTCCTATATCAAGAGCTGTTGCTACCATATATGTAACCTTTAAGGCAATATATGATTATTACATACATACATCCTTAGATACATGGATATATAGTTTTATAACATATATGAAATACCAATAGTAAAAATTTGTGTATATATGGAGATCTATTAATGTTTTTTCGTTTTTTCCTTTGCTTGGCATGTAAAAGGTATTGAAAGTTAAATGGCATCTCATCTCTCCCACAGAAATCACTGGTCCTGAAACACCTCGTCTTTTCTGTGACAATTCTGTCTTGACATCACACTATGTCGCCATGTCACACTTTTGCACAATATATGCCTCTATTCATGTTAGAAGTGAAGCTAACTGAAAGCTAGAAACATCACATGGCTCAGGTGTGTGTGAGCTGACCAATCAGAGGAGACTGGGTATTTGGGAGGAGGGGCCTTAAAGAGACAGGAGCTAAAACAGACAGAGGGGGAATACAGAGCTGTTTTTGGGCACCAAAGAATGAAAATCTATTCTCGCAGTAAACCAAAATACGATTATGAACCTGAAAATGAGCATTATATGTCTGCTTTAAAATAATGTACATGATGAACTTTTCATATATATGTACATAATATGCTATGCATATATGTATAGTTTGTATATTACACATTTATACAAATACATATATGTAAATTACATGTGACATGTGTGCCAAAATATGTAATTTACATACATAAACATGGGCTGTTGATATATGAAATTCTTCCAATTTACAATAGATTTTATATTTGCTTTGTACATATGTGCACATATATTGCATTTGCTTATGGGCTGATTTTCCCGGGCTTCATGCAAACCTGCATAAACCTCACTCTAGCACGGCAAGTAGTGGTGATGCTCCTGAAGCTGTTGTGTATTGGCTAAATATCACCAGTCTAAGAGTAAATGGGCACTTAAACATTTAATAGTTAAGCAGCTATCTACTGTAACAATTGTGCAGAGCCTAACACAAACACGGATAACTCGCACTGATGGACTACAAGCAAGATAAGTGTTTGGCTCGTCTTTACGACTCTTATCGACAGCGCTTCCTCAACACATCAGACAACTGCTACGACATCTTGTTATGCCCTGTGTATTACTGGAGGTGTTGAAATTGTTAAAGACTCTTTTCCCTCAAGCTTAATGAGACGGAGAGAAAATGGAAAGACAGATTCATTAACACCTTTTCAATATGTGGGTGGAATGTGTCGCAAACCACCTACCGTGATGACGTCTAGATTTCAATCAGCTTCTAATGGAACTCGAAACAATTCATACTTACCATTTTTGAGATCAAATAGCTTCCAATCCATCTAAGACCTATGAAGTGCTTATGTCTGAAGAGAGCGACCGCCAGCACTGCAGTGGCACGAAGCTCCTCTAATTAACAAGCAGCCATTAAAGGTCATAAAGAGCAGCGACAAATCATTTTTCCTGCATATAAAAGTTAACACTCTCCGTTTAGCCTCAAAGGACACATTGTCCCCTGCTGTCAATTTCTGAAACACATGTGATCAGATCTGACAGTGAGTCCGCATGGATCCAATCAGGACTTATACTGTAGACCCAAAACATCTGGCAAAGAATGCAACCCTGTCCAGACCTAGCTCCAGTTTGGTCCTGGGTCAGGATTTGGTTACTAAGAACCCAGAGGACCTGTGAAGAGCTCTAATCAGAACGGCAGAGACTCAGGTTGATTTGGAGAAACCTGACACATGGATTTTAAACATGGCAGAGGTTTAGTGGTGACAACGTGTTGTGTTTTGGTCTTTATTCACTGTTTTCCCTGTATGCTTCCACTCTGCCTTTCTCTCCATCAACCTAATGCTGTTTCGCTTTCCCTCATGGTTATTCTTCTGTCTAGTCAGCCTCCGTTGTATCTCAAAATGCCTCCCTCTCCCTCAGACTTGCTCTCTCAGCTCAGGTTGTTTTAGTCATTAGCTGACACGCCGATACCATCTCAGACACCTGTTCTCTCCTTCCAATGGAGCTTCTCCTCATTCTCCCTCGGCCTCCATTCCCCTCGTCGCCGCCTCTCCTCCTCCATCTTATCTGTTCGACAGGTCTGGAGAGAACAAATTAGACCTGCTAAATTAAGCCACACACACAGCTCCCGTCTAGCTGAAGACAAGCTGTGTGTATGTGTCTCGGTGTGAAAGATGGAAAGACAAGAGCGCACGCTCAAACACAGGAGCTCTTTGAAAAATGGCTAAAACGGATCAAATAAGATAAGCCCCAAGAGCTGGATTCTGTTTAAATTGTACTGAGGTGTGATTGTTTGACCAGAGGAGGAATAACAAAGGGTGCAGAGGAAGGGGAGACAGGGAGAAGCAGTGAGAGTCTGAGGGAGAGAGATAAGGGAGTTATAATTTGAGGTACTTTTACTTTGTTGTTATTATTTTGGGTTGAATGAGGTGCTCAACCCAAAAGTTGCTTTCTAGGACTCATCTGGCTCAAACATACAGTTTATGGTTGTGGGATTTCTCTTGTGAAAAGCAAGTATATCTGTGGCCTCGCACTAGGTGATGATAACTTCATTATGCTAAACATGGACACCGTAGTTCATTTTGACTCAATCCCTCAAACACTGTACTGCTGCCATAAATATTACCTAGCATACCAAATGTGTATCATTCCGCGGCTAAAAATAGTCCCCAACAAATGCACTATTTGCTCCAGTTTGAATGCCATTTGCTAAAAACTACAATGCCCAGCTGTTTTAGGAAACTGCTGAGCTCATTTTGAATAAAGAAAGATATTGCATTTAACTTCACATCTGTAGTAAGAACCAAAGAGCTTTGGACTGAGAAAGTATCAAACACATCGGTTAGTCTTGGTCTTTTCGTGGGATTTGCTGACATTAAAGGAAATGAAAGCCAAATTCTTTAAGGTGATGAGGATTTTTGGTGTTGACTGTAGAAAGTGAAGGATCGTCTGCAAATACAGTATCTCTCTCTCTCTCTGTTGTACCCTTTACTCCGTCTGTACTCACACCTCTTTTTTTTCCCTCTGATAATAAGCGATGCCACCAGTTCAACCCCGTCTGTGATGCTGTGTCTCTCCCCCTCTCTCTCCTCTGCACTCATAAAAGGCGAAGCCAGGGAACATCTTTAAATGCCTCTCTGTCTCTCCGCTGCTCTTTCTCTTCCCCTTTCCCCTCTGATTATAGGGTGGGAGAACATCTTCAAAATCAGAATCCCTCTCTTTCTTCTTTCCTCCCCCTGACAGAATGACAAAGCTAATCTCCTTATCCGTTCCTTTGACAGCCTTTAAAAGAACCCTCTCTCATCATCCCTCCTGCCCTCCTCCCCCAATCCCTCCATCTCTCCTCTGCTGTCGAGTGGACGTGTCAGAAAAGAACAGTCGGCTAATACATTTTGGCATTTTACCGACATTGCTACCAGATCCCACCTCTCTGCCTTGCTTTTATCTCACCCCATCATTCCATCTCTCTCTTTTATTGCCAAGTGGAGGTAAAAGAGAGGAAGAGGCATTTCACCTGGAGCATTGCAATGATTCCTGGGATAAACCCAGTGTGACAAAAGAAATACTACAAACCTTAAGCTGTGTCCCAAATAACAGCTCATGATTCATCGTCAGCTGTGTGTGTGTTACAGTGTATGTGTGTGTGTGTGTGTTTGTCTCAGCGAAAGAGCGCGGCTCACCAGCAGTGAGTAGTAGACTTTGAATCCCGGCTTTGCAACAAAGTAGTCATCAGACTTGAAGGTGACTCTGAGCTTGTTGGTTTTGGAGTTGAGACTAGGCGGTGCCTTCTGCCCACACCAGCGACCCCAAGTTATTGTGCTGGTCTCTGATCGGTCCTCCACTTCAACAAAGTCATACCTGTAGCGAGAGAGATGGAGAGGTAGACAAATGAGTGGGAGGGAAAATGGAAGGATGTCAAATAACAGTGATGTCAAGAAAATAGACATGGTGGAAAAAGCAAAAGCGGTATTAAACGTGGGTCTTATTTTTGTAGTTTTCATCCTGTGGGGATTTTGGTGACAGCAACATTGCACTCACTAATTTACTGTTTTTGGTGACATATGGGAATTCAGTGACATTGCTCAAAAATGAGAAAACAAGAGCAAATGGCAAAACTATGACCAAACTCACTGCTGTAAAACACAGTTTACCTGGACCTACTGTATTTATCATAATCGTACGCGCACAGGGGTTTTCACATGCAATTTAGGATTATTACAACCATTTTTTTCGTATGTTTTCTTGATGTTTAATATATAAATTCACATTCTCTTTTTGTGCGATTTGGTGACCCCTTTAGTTTCTGAGTGCAACACCACTGTCTCAGGTCTGTAACAATTGGTCAGATGATACAAACTAAACTCATCACGTCATAACAGTGTTATGTGTTGAGAACTTATCTTGAAGTAAACATGTACGTAACGCTGTGATCCTACCCTCTCACTGAAGTTACATAGTGCATAAACAAGTGATTCAATCAACTACTCGATTAATCGGCTAATTTTTGCACTTCTATAAGCGAGCTTTAGAGGTAGCCGACCGGTGAGAGGAGCTTGTTACTTTTGGACATAGCCAGGATAGTTATTTTGTGGTTTCCAATTTTTGTGCTAAGCGAAGCTAACAAACTTTTGGCTCCAGCTTTATATAGAACAGATACTGAGCTTCTCATCTAACTCTTGGCAAGAAAGCCAATAAGCTTAAAAAGTATCTTCTAAATTGTTGAACCTTTCTTTCAGATAGTTTAGTTTAGTTTTGCACTGCCAGACTTGTGCATTAAGCTATCGCTGTGTTTGCAGATACTTTGGTGAGAACATTTTCATCATAACTGATAAAGATGACAGTCTGAGGGTCCTTTAATGACATTCTTTAGATGTAGCTACTTCTTTAGCTTCCTTAACACAGTTTAAGTTGATTGTAAGATCTCGAGATTAGTCAGCTTTTCTGATGAGACAATTAAATGATTTACTCTAAATTCCCCACCCTGCCAAGGTACTCAACAAGAACTATTTTGCAGGAAAAGTTTCTCTGTAACTTTGATAACATTCCAGCAATCGATGCTGCGGTCAATTAGTGAGTCCATCAATCAAGCGCACACAAATACACACAGTCAATGTGACAAAACAGATTGGAAAAACTGGCAAAGCTACTTCCTCCCTCTTCCCACCTTTTCTAAATCCCTCCTCCCCCTCTCTTCCTCCCTCTGCTCCCTATTGTCTTTTCAGCAAAGTGCTTACAAAGACGGCTGAGTTGCATATGGGGATTAAAAAGTCTATTTTCTCCCCTCAACCCTCAAGGACAAACTTCTTATACTTCTTGCCAAGAAAGTAAACTTCAACTATCCATCTCTCTCGCACTGATTCCACCTCCTACACCTTTTTATATTCTTTTCTCTCACATCCCTTCAATCACAGTTTATTGTTGGTGCGCTAATGTGAATATGTTAACAAATCATTCCTGCATACTTCACTCTTGCTGTTTTACGTTCGTTCAACTTGAGACTTTCACTCCATAAACTTTTCCTCTGCTCTTTGTCACTTCTTTCTCATCATTCACTCTTACTCTCATCTGACTTTCCTCCTTTACAGCCGCTTGTAATTCATCAACGCTTCCTCTTCCTTTTTGTTCTCCGAGCCTCCATCCTTCTTTCCTACACTCAGGTATCTCTGAATCTCATTGTTTTACCTGCACACTCCGTTCTCAGCCTCCTCCAGGCCGAAGTGCCCGTCGAACTCCAGGTGTATGCGGCTCCCTGGTGGTGACAGCAGTTTCCAGGACAGCAGCAGATTGCGGGGGTAAGCGTTGGGGTAGCGTGGGCTGTGGATGGCTCCACCCGCCGGCGTTACTGTGACGTTTTCCTCCTTGCGGTAAAAGTCTGTGGTGAGGTGATTGCTGTCTGTTAGTGGTTACAACTAATCAGTTAGTTAGTCCAGTTGTGAATAAACACAAGTAAAGCAGCTTGTTCACAGACACACAAATCCACATGCAAAAGCAACAAATATACAGCATTTTTATGGATTTTGGCACAGACAGACAGAAAGCAGAAAGCAGGAAAACATACAGAAACAACACAAATACAAATGTGCCATTTCAGTCTGACAGTAACATGAACTCAGTGAAGACAGGCACTTTTAATCCAGCACTTACTTTAAAGCTTTCAGCCTAATATGTACAGACATATTTTAACAGAGTGGTTGAACAGTTCTGCAAATATGCTTACTCACCTTCCCAAATATTAAATTAGAGGATGATACAACTCTCATATCTTTCCCTCTTCAGTATTAACTTACGTAAGATTAGCTTTGGGATTGGAAACCTAACCTAACCTCACTCTGTCTAAAAGGAAAGAAAATCAGATGAGGCAATGTTGCGGAGTAGCGCAACATTGCCTCATCTGATTTTCTTTCCTTTCTGAGAGGCACTGTCACCTAATTGCCTCACATATCTGCCCTATCCTAGCAAGGAGGACATACACAAGATCTTACTTTTATGCTCTTTAAATGGCATGGGAACTGCATTTAATGGAACTAATTTCTGGAGCCAGATTCACCCTGCTGCCATCTGACAAAAGATACAGAAGTATCCGCTGCCGTACCACCAGACTACAGAGCAGCTTCTTTTCCTCAGGCTCCTGAACTCATCCTCAACACTTACGTATAATATAGTTTATTTTTCTTTATTTATTTGTTATGTAGCATAAAGGGACTAAACTCGGTTTCGTTTTACAACCCTGGTGTTGTAATATGAGAAGTAAATGAGGCTTCACCTTTACCTTTTACCTTAAATCATTAAGTCACAGACAAATGTCATACAGTTACAGTAATACCTTTAACTGTAACGCATTACCCTCAGCACTGGTGATCAGTGAGCTTTAGAGGTGCCGGTCGGCTGATTGTTTTTAACCTTCAGACAGAGCCAGGCGAGCTGTTTCCCTTCTCTTTCCAGTCTTTATGGTAAGCTACGCTAAATTGCTGTTTGTGGTAACTTCATATTTACAGACAAAGAGAAGCATCAATCTTCTCATCTAGCTCTTGCTAAAAACTCATGCCCTTTGTAGTGTGGTGGAGAATTTGTACTAGCAGTGTGAAAAGAAACTGAGGAAATAATAATACAGCTCACCTCTATTATGATTCTGTGGAGGTGAGAGTCAAATTTGAAAGAATGCTTGGTTGTGTATCAGTTAAACATTGTGTATTTGAGGACATTTATGGATAGAAGTTTTAAATACCTGCTCTTGTTTCAAATTGTCTGACCTTTTCACACCCATTAGATTTTGATATTTCTCATGTACAAGTGGAAAATTTAGCCTGACGGTGGTTTGAGAGAAAAGGTCACGGGGTCCACAGAAATATTCAGATTCATTCTCTGACGGTCGTAAATATCGGAACAACAGATGGACAAACTGACATCACTACTTTTTTGCCGGAGAGAGATAAAGAAAATGTAACTTCCTGAAGAAAGATAGTTGATTGTTGAGTCTCACCCCCAGATCATCAAATACTGACAAGCTGGAGACGAGACTGAACAATCAACTATCTTTTTCCAGGAAGTTACATTTTCTTGCTTAGAGGTGTGTATAAATATCATGCAACATCTGTCTTGACAGCAAAGGTCATTGCACTGATGTACCAAAACAGCTAAAGTACATCGTCTATACTGTCTCCACGCTCTGTCAAGCTCACCACAAACACACTTCATCTTATAATAATACACAATATGATAACACCTACCTACCTAAGACATCTGCAAACAAAAGAGAATGATAAAGAATGCTATGCTAACTGTGATCTGTTTATTAGCTGTATTGCTTTACTGACTACTATAAACTATAATGATGCTTTCTAAAGTCCTGTTTAAAGTCTAATAATTGCTCATCAGTACCGATGAACATCGTAATCACGCCCACTGAATGTCTAAGCCTGAATAATCAACTCAATCATAAATCTAATTTCATATTGCGCAACAAAACTCATTAGTTGTCCCCGTCATTTTAATGCTGACTTGCTGGAAATTAGAAAGAAATTCCTTGCATACACACACAGAAACACACACACACACACACACACACACACACACACACACTGTAAGGTCAGGCTGTGTGCTGAAGTAGGCTGACAGGGCTGTATTTTCTGAGGGGTTTGTGGTTTTTGAGAGAGAGAGAGAGCGCTGAATACATAATCAAGGCGCCGCAGCCTGCACCCCTGGGAGATGATGATGAAGCTTTTGGCCTTCTCCTCCACCTCTTCTCTGCAAACTTCTCTTAATTCCTCCTCTCGATCTTTTCCCGCTCTCTCTCTTCTCTGTAAGTCGCTCCTCTTTGCTTCAGTCAGTATTTCTGTCTCATCGGTCACTCAGCGTTCTGCAGGAGTCGCACCCTCTGCCAATTTTAGCTTCGGCAATTAACGATGTAGCTAAGCGTGCGCATGCGAATGAATTGGTTGGTGTGTGCGCTTGTTGTCGATGTGGTTGGTGACTTATGAAGTTATTGAAGTCAGCTGTGAGGAGTAGTGAAGATATTTTCTTAATGTGCTTGTGTTACCGTCTATTTGCATGTGTTTCTTTAAGCTGCAGTGCATCAAACTCTCAGGACCAGTAATTTCTGCTTGTGTGATTCTGTCAATGTGTGTGAGTATGTGTGTGGATGTTTGTAATGGGATTCTTCCACTCTGCTGATCAGAAGCCTGGCTGTGTTCGTCCATTCAGTCATAAAAGTGCTTATGTGACAGGAACTTTCACCCACTAAGGTCACCGGGGACCAGAGATCTGTGTGTGTGTGTGTGTGTGTGTGTGTGTGTGTGTGTGTACGTGTGTACGTGTGTGTGCGTGTGTGTCTGTCAGTATTTGCACATTTTCATGGGTACATTTGTTTGTATGTAACTATATTTTTGGTATATGGACTGGTACTTTTACAGTGTACTTATTGAACGGATGTAAAGACACCGTCTACATTTCTCTACACTCCAATTTTTTATCCCATTGTATCTTCCACTTCTTCTCTACGTTTGAGCTAAAGTGCAGTTACAACAACCGTTCATGACCCTGAGTTTCAGTATGGACGCATACCGCTTTGGTGAGTAAAAAGCCCAAGGTTGAGATACACCTGGTACCCGAACAAAAACTACAAGCAGTGTTCCGGGGCAATGTTGCAAACCTCTGTCAAGTTTTCCTCAGCAATGCAAAGATCCTTGCTGTCAGCTTAAGAGAAGTACTGCACCACATGTATATAAAAGGAGACGTGACTGTCTTCACCTTCTCTGGGCCAAGAGAGAAAATGAGCAGTGACAGGATGTGAGAGCAAGACAAGTAAATTAACTTTTAATTGTAGGAAAAAGAGAGAAAAAAGGATAAGTGAACTCTGTTGCCCTTCTCCACAAGTTTGTAAGTGAGCTAATGAGTTTCACTAAAAAGTCATATGATATCATCTTGGCTGTGAAGTTTGCATGATATTAAGAATGGTACCGAGGGATAAAGAGGCCCTTCAAACAATCTGGATTCACTCTGTGTTTCACCATTCAATCTAGTGAAGAGTTTTAATCAATCTGAGACAAAAACATCTGAACAGTTTCTTACAGGACTCTTGTTCTGTAGCTGAGCCTGACAGGACCTGCAGAAGAACGGTATATAATTTTGTTAATCTTTTTAGCATTCTTCACTTTAAGTGTTTTTCCTGTCACGACTCTTATATTATAACGTCTACAAAAATGTCTTCTTCATACATTTGTCGCCTGTATTGTGTTTCCCAGTGCTCAGATAAGCTGGAGAGATTCAAAACTTCAAGTGAACTAAGTCTTAAGAAAGCCAACACTGGCTTAGCAGCTAAACTGCAATCATTCAGGCTCTTCTTATGTCTCTATTTAATTTGGGTTGATCTTTTTATGTCCATATTTTTGTCTGTTTTATTTTTTGGTCCAGGACTCTGAAAACTGATCTATCCTGATGGAAGAGAGACACACCCAACATCTCTAGCATTGGTTTGTCCTGGGGAAGTTAAGTGGATACGGTGGATAAATCTTTCCAAATTCTCTGTGGCTTTAGTTGCTAATTTGGCTCTGACCATTCATTTTGTGTGCATGGTTGTGGATGTGTGTGCCATATGTATGAATGTGCATATACAGTGACATGAACTAACATCTGTTCATCCGTGCACACAGGTGTGAGTCTGTGTGTGTGTGAGAGAGAAACGAAGAGTGCCAGAACCAGAAAGCATTAAGGAGAATGAATGCGCTAAAATGAAAAAATATGTAAATCGCTCAAGCAGAACTTCAGCTTTTTTGGATACAGCTTCACAGTCCCACAACTGACCTGACCATAAATCATGCAGTGATGTCAGTGACACTATTGCAAATTCATGCAAATGGTAGTCTGATAAAAAAGAGGTTTTTGTTAAAGATCCAGTCCAGAGAATTGACAGTGCTGGAAACTGGCAGCTACATTTCATCTGTCTGATTTACAAATGAGTGTGAGGGTATGATACAGGGGGAAAGAATGAAATGGACACTATATACTTTGTTTTTTGTTAAGCTCTTAATAATAAACTTTTTTTTTATATAGCAACTTTGAAAGCAGAGTTAACAAAGTGCTTTGATAATCAAGCAAAGCACTTAGCCTCTGTCTCTTAGTCCAATTTGTTAAAGAATAGAGTCAACATAAAAATATATATATATATATATACATATATATATATATATATATATATATATATATATATATATATATATATATATATATATATATATATATATATATATATATGTGACTGTCTAATCATTCCAGGATTGGCATAGGATGAAAGACATCCATGAAATTATGAGAGGCTGTTATTACCAGGCTTGACCGTCTATATAACGACACGACACTTCTCCTCTCTCTATTCATTCCTCTTAAATACCACTTGCACTGTCAGTTACACACAAAATGTAATTAACATTCAATGAAACCACCATTGTTTATCCAAATCTGTTCTGTAATCTGTAAGCATTATCTATCACTGCTGCTCTGATGCCTGATGTTCCAGCATCTGGTTTGGTCTAACAATTGGAAATGATACTTTTAGTTTTCAGTGCATCGAGCTGACGATGTCTTTTCTTTTGTGTTTGTTTGACTTAAAGGCGCTCTGTAAGCGTGTGACGTCATGTGAAAAATTAGACCTTCCCCGTCTCTATCAGTTGTCTATACAAGCCTGTGGATGATTTGTTTAAGTTGTTGAATGCTGCTTGACTGTGGATTTCTTTGTGAAGGACCCGGGTCGGATCTTCTGCTACAATCCGAAGGATGTGACTTGCACACTCTTCTAAGAGAGAGGAACAGTAGCTAACGTTAGATTAGAAAGAGTCCACTATTGTAAACTAGCCGGCTTCTAGCACAACACAAAAATTCCACAGAGCCCCTTTGAGGCATTTTTGAGACTAAATGGTGTTTTATTGTGTATTTCTTAGGGGTTTTTTTTAATTTAAAAGTTGTAACTATAATGTATTTCTGGGCTGCACATGTACCACTCAATAGAAAACAGGTGGGAAAGATTAAAGTTTTACAGGCTCTGCTTGAGCGACTTGTAATGGTTGGAAATCTTGGGGAAGCGAGACAGCGAATGATTGAACAGTCCCAGATATCTCTACACGTACTCCGACTACTTCTAGTCTTCATGTTTTATCAGTCTTTCCTATGATGTTGTGCAACATAACGTGATAGCTCATAAGGTTAGCTAACGCATCAAAGCCACAAAACTAGAGAATCAGTCTCTTTAAATCATGTCTTTTATATAACACATGCTCTAAACCATTCACATAACACTCATCTCTACTGAACTTGACAGAAAGTTGAAGTTCTGCAATCTCAGGAAATAAGATGATGTCAGAAGTGCTGATAATATCACTGACAGTCTCTCAGTGACTCACACCCCTGAGTTTAAACACACACCTACACACACACACACACACACACATGCACGCACACAGACACACGTAATGTCTGACACTGGCAATTAAGCTCTCAGTCTCCCGATCTGACACCTAAATAACCGTGACAATTATGCTGCGTGACTGTGTGATTTGTGTGCGTGGGATCTATTAAGAGTGTGTTTGTGGATGTGCCAACGTTCCGAGAAAAAAGTTCTTGATTGTATGTGTGCATTTGCGTGGATGTGTGTGGGTAAATTCGCACTAATCAAACTTGGCTCTCCCACCTCCAGTGCCAGGGTGTGATGTTCTTCGTGCCTCTGAGATCTATTTCTGATCCAAGTGCCAATCACACTCTGATCACCCAGCAACCAGTGTGCATCAGAGACCAAAGAATAGCTCTGTGGGGTGAGTACTGAAGCGGCGAGAAAAGAACTGATGATGTAGACGATTAATTAAAAGTGTATTTTGGTTAAGACACAGGTGTGCACATACTCACCTAATATTAACTGACACCCTCTTTTTCTTATCCAAGTCTCTATTCTGTGCAAACTATTTTTCTTGAGTGACAGTTTGCATATGATACATTCTCACTCTCTCCCACAGGACATTACCTATAACAAGGCAACCCCATTTCCTACATCTGCCACCCCCATGTCGAACATATCCTGTCTGACTTTCATCTTCTCAAAATGAATTCTCATAAGCCCCAACAGGAGCTAACAGGACACACATAATACATTCAGTCTCAGCTGTGGAAAAACTCCCCAGAGAAATGTGATGCCGCTGTTCTCAATTCTTGGTGGCATTCCCAGTTTCTGTCTAAAAAATAGGTGTTTTACACTGTTGTGGATTGTGATTTGAGGGGCTTTGAGATTATGAAATTATTAAAAATGAAAGAGCGTCCTATTTGCAGGAATAGTTCAGCATTTCGGAAGTACGCTTATATGCTTTCTGGTGGAGAGTTAGATGGGAAGATTGATACCACTTTCATATTTGACAGTTCAGTGTAAGGTTACTGCCAGCAGCCGGTTGGATTGAGCAGGTGAGCCGTGTGTGGAGGAAGCTTTTTGTTAATTAAGTAGCCGATCAAAACCGTCGTGCATCGCATGACATCGCAACAACCAGGTGCACCTACAACGGCATAAGTAGGTCTGCATTCAGTAGGAGAAGTCGCATCCCAGTCAGTGCATTTACAGGAGGGATCTATTACCTGAGAGCGTTTCCTTGTCTGCAGAGCATGTGTGATCGACAGTAGACAGGAGGGGAAGAGCGAGGGCAGATTGTCACCTGGTTAACTGATCCCGAATGGCCTCGTTTTCGCAGACGGATTAAAAAAACATAAAAGCAGCCTATCAAATGCTTAAATGGGCTGCCAAATATACATGGGTGGACGTTAATATACCTCGGCTGCCCACCCAAGTAAACTGTATGTGTGGGAAACACTGGAGAGATACAGCTAGCCTGGCTCTGTCCAAAGACAATAAATCAGCCTACCGACATATCCAAAGCTCACCAACTAACATGTCAATGTCTCTCTTTGTTTTCCATGTCTGTACTAAAACCAAAAAGTAGAACTGATTTTTACCAAGGGCTACATACTGTATGGTGAGACTTTTACTTGATTGGGAGTAATTATTTAAATTACTTTTAAATATTAGGGAAAAAGGAAGTTTTAAGCACACAGAAAGTGCATGGACATTTCAATGACAGCACCAGGGAGGACCGTAATGAAGACCAATCTGAAAAACATGCCAAGGGAAAGGCTAATAAACCAGTCATGCTACCTTGTAGTTTGTATTAAGCATCGGATTACTTTGGCCAACTTCATTCATTATTGTTGAACTGTAATTGGCTCAGGGTCTAAAAGCTGAATGTTAATGAGGATGTCATGAGCCAATTTGGCCTTGGCATGAAGGAGTCGATCGATTTTCCTTCATTATAATTATTATTATTATTATTATTATTATTATTATTGCACATTAATTTGCTGTCATGCTCAGTTATCTGCTGGATTGTTTGTTCATCTGTGTTTAGCAGCAGAGTGTAAAACATTGCCCATTAGCAGCAAAAACTGCTGGTAAACATCGTGTGAGCTTGTGTGTTCTTGTGATCGTGTTTGTGTATAAATGTGTGTGTTTATGTCATTGATTGTTTATAAGTGTGTACAGTGTGTGCACATCTGTTCCTCACTATATATGGGTCTGTGTTTGTGTGTGTATGTACAGTATGTGTGTATTGGTTGTTGATGCGGGAACTGTACTTGTGCCCTCAGAGTATTTGCACCCATGAGAAATAACCAAAGCCTTCTCCATCTGGCTAAATGTTAGCTCAAGGCCTGTGTGTGTGTGTGTGTGTGTGTGTGTATGTGTGTGTGTGTTTGTGTGTGTGTGTGTGTGTGTGTGTGTATGTGTGCTGCTTATCAAAGCCTGTGCTGGCTCCACTGTTTTGCCACTCTCTCATGACAAATCAGCTTTAAATATTCTCCCTTGTTTCACAGTCACGCCCACACAAGCATAGAGGCATGAAAAAGACACACACACACACCCTGGAGGTGAACACTGCATGCCGAGGGGTGTCAGCTTTGGTCAGCATCGGCTCTCGACCCGCATTTCTCCTCCTCCCTCTCGTTCACTTCCTCTGCTCCCTCCATCCTGCAGCATCTTCTCCACCTCTGTTTCCCTGCTCTAAGTTTTCTTCACTTGATTTACATTCTCACATTTCGACATATTTCACGCCTGTGGCGTCCCTGAGGTGTGACCAAGGTTTAACTTGCTCCCCGAGGTGTGAAATATTAGTTGAAAAACGGTCAGAAAACACAGTGCGTCAGTACTGTATCTCTCTTCTACTGTCTTATATCTTCCCCTTTTTCTTCCAGATTATCATCTTGCTGCAGCCCCACCTTTGCTGCTAAAACCAATTAACTTCCATCACTTTCTTCTATGCAAAGAGACTACATGTTTTTTAAGTCAGTGTAAAAGTGTGGGGAATTGGGAGGCTGGAGAGAAGCGATGGCATGGAGAGGAAGGCAGAATATAGAAAGGATAGACAGGAGGGACCTAACTAACAGAATGATGATCAGGAAGGAATATGCATGTTTCAAGTATGTGGGAGTGTCCAGTGCATTAGGCAGGCCACACAGGCATTCATCTGAGAGCAACATACATGGCAAGGCAGCTGGGGTGTACATATCCATGAATTATAGAGGACAAGCGTGCCTATATATAATTATAGAAAGGAACACACTACATGCATCAAGTCCTTTCAGTTGGACACAACAGAGCTGCTGCCTTAGCTCGGTAGCCACAGAGCTGTGGTCAGAAAAATGCCATAAGATAACATGAAAATGGATTTCCATCTGAGGTATTTTGAAAATGTGTTCAAAATGCATAAAGCATACGAAATATAAGGAGAAAAACATTTCATTTATGGCCTTTCTTAAAATTAGTGGCTGAGTGCCAAACAACAGAAAAAGAACTAAAGTTACTTGTGCTAAAAGAAAGCAGTAGATTATTAAAGCTAAATTATGACTAATTAGGGGCGCGGCCACTTTGAGTGACAGCTAGCCGCGACCTGTCTGCTCTGCTCAGTTAATTCCAGTCACTGATCTTGACCTCAGCCATGTTTGTTTTGATGCCTTTTGGAGATCTTTTAATGCAAATATCAGGCAAATAATAGCAGTAAATTGTACTAACAGACTGTCGGGAGGGACAGATGTTGGTGTTTTGGATTAACGAGCGATGTTGTTCGCGTTGACTGGCAGACAGCTGGTGGAGCCTGAGGAGACAGCTGTGGGCAGAGCCAAAAGCTTCTAGAGAAATGAACACCTGTAGTCGAGGAGACAGACTTTGACTTTTTAAACTTTTGGGATTAAAGAGTGAATTTATCTTCACTCTCGCCTGTCTTAACAAGCTGCGGAGGTGCTACAATCCACTGTAATGCACTGTAATTCTTTCTTATTCGACTGCTGAAGGGAGGGGAGATGATGGGCGAAAGAAAAGACACTAACAGACAGAAACAGAGTATCTAGGGAGTGTCAAAGAAAAAGTTGAACACAAGCACAAATAAGTTCTCAAATAGTTGGTAGTCAGGCACTGCAAGATGGCGAAGGCTGGGATCAGCGACGCTTAACTTTTGCTCTTCAGAAACCTATGGGTGACGTCACGGTGGCTCTGTCCACTCTTTTTAAAGTCAATGGTTTCCGCCAGTGTGCTACAAGACCAGCGCTGGGCTTAATTTGTAAACGTGTAATACAAGAAGCAACCTCCTTTAAAGAGTAACTCAATGCTTATGTTTTTTGCATAAGGTAAGCGAACATGCTGTCGATAGATCGAGACAAAGAGCCAGCAGTGACATTATAGCTGTTAATGTGTCAGAGCAGTGTGTGTAGAGTTCAGACTATTTGTTGGTGAATAAATGCCACAACTCAAAACCAAAACCAAGGTTTCTTTGACTTCTCTACATCCAAGCATAATCTTTCAAGAGAGAAGACATGCGTCTAAGAATCAATTTCTTACCCCACCTCTTTCAGTTGCACATCAATGCTCTGAAAGAAACTGAACATTATCATTTCAACTTTTCAAACAGAGATTTTTCCATCCCGGTTGGCTGAGTGCAGCTCATCCCACCTCTTTGAGCCCATTAAGCTAATTTGTCGGCATCAACAGGTGTTGAGTCATAGACGCCGGAGAGGCTCTAGTGGATACTAATGCTAATCAAAGCCCCAAAAGGACCATCCAGACTTCCCGGTGAAGATGTAAGGACCGGCTAAAAAGCTCCAGCACCAGAGAAAATTTGAAATGCATTGTGAGTCACAGCTTTCCAGTGATGTCTCTCTTCTTTGTTTTTTGTCTTTGAAAAAGATGACAAAAGCGAAATAATGATGAATTTGCACAAATCAACAGCGCACATCACAATAAAGCGAGTGACACTCTCACACAAACATGCATATAAATTTGGATGCACACAAAGCAGTTATCATCCTTGCTTATTTATGAGTGTTACAGTGTTTGATGTGTTGAGGCATCTCTGGGCTTTGTGGACTTGTCCTTTTCACAGTACAGTAGCTGTGGCAGTGTTTCCTTCTCTGTCTTTCCCTCTTTCTTTATCTTTTTCTTTTTACATTTATTTTGCTTCCCTGTTCTTCTTTCTGCTTCTCTACCTCACTCAATCACTGTCTCCCCGCGTTTCTCTCTCATCCATCCCACTGTCCTTCATCTCTGCTCTGTCTCATTCTTGGATCTCAACCTTTCTTCACCTTCATTTTGTCCTCCTCTGTATTTGTTGTCTGTCTGCTCCCACTCTTACTTCTCCACTCTGAGTCTTTTTGAAGGGACTGAGTGAGCTCAGTAAACTGTGTTTCGTTCTGTGGCTGTTTGTCTAACCTCCTCTGTCCCTGTCACAGGACATGCCTTTGTGTCGGCTTCAAAGGAATATGCACACTCTCTCACACACACATACTGACACACACACACACACGAACTCACACGCAAACTCTTCAAAATCCTTAAACAGAGGTATGTGCTCACCCAAAGACCCACATAGCACACACACAAGCTTTTTCATGCACCCTCTGAACTGCTGACGGTCTCACACTGAAAACATCCACTTCCCCCCACACACACATACTCACACACACAAAAGGTATAACCCCTCCTATGAGTGAGGAATAGAGCAAGATGAGGAAGAAAAAGAGAGAGAACGGGAGAAATGAGTGGATGGACGTCTACCTAATATGTTCTGTAGGTTACCTGCAAGAGAAAACGTGTGTGTGTGTATGTGTGTGCATATTGCCCTTTATATACTGTGCACCAGGTTTTATTTGCTTGTGGAAAGTCTAATATGTGTGTGTGAAGGCGTTTGTATGTGGAGGATTTCAGTTCAGAGTGTGAGTCATCAATATCTATACAGTCTTGTCACCGAAGACACTGAGGCGCTGATATTTTCCACAGGCCAGGCACCCAAGATATTTCTGAGCAGCTGTTTGAAGCTTCAATGTTTAGACAATGTAGATGATAGGAAATGGCTAGAAAAAGTGAGAAAAAATTCTTTATTAAATCGGAATTATCCACATTTGTTGTGTGAGGAGATCTATTTATGGTCTAAGCACATTTTGTTTGTCCCACATTATACAAAGGAGGAGGGTTTGGCCCCAGGAAGAATAGCTGCTGCCTTGCAAAAGCTAATGGGGATCTTAATAAACTAAACTAAACTAAACTAAACGTTAGCTATCTCTCTTTCATGGGTCCATCTGTGTTGACAGCACAGACTAATAAAACTCACAATAACAAGTAGTCCTGTAACCTCAATGCTCCATATGTCACCTGGTGACTCGAATAACAAAACTGGTCCACTTTAAAGGGACACTATGTAGTTTTCGAACTCAGAATTTTAATATTTACAATAAATGATGAGGTAATAATACAAACTCAGAAGTATTTATTTTTTCCACAAGTGAATAAACAAGCTGTTCTCAGAGGAAAATAAGGTCCAGAACACTGTTTGAAGCTAGAAAGGTGGCAGGGTCCGCCACATATAAAGAAAATACAACGGTATGAAATGATGTTGTCCTTTAAAGTCAGTTTGTTTATTCAGTTTGTTTCAGCATAAAAAAATCAGTCAATCTATCTTTTGATAAAAATGTCTTTCCCAAAACTACATAGTGCACCTTTAATTTGTAAGGTTCAGGTTCAGGTATAGCTAAACGAGCTATCTAGCTAACTAAAAGTGTCAATAGACAACTTTTTCCCCCATTTCCAAGTGGTATTATTTTTGGCACCACTGTTGCAGCGACAACTAAACTGTTTCCTCAGAAACACAAATTACAACAACACAGGACAAATAGTCAATCATTTGCTCTATAATAGAAATGGATCTCCTTTCTTTTCCGGCTGACCGCCTGCCAGGTGGCAGACAAAATTGTATAGTGATAGCAAAGTTTATGAACCAATGTAACGCCCATGGCTTCATTATTCTATATCCATTACACTGTGCAATCAATATTTACTTCATAGTGATTCGTTGGAGCAGAAAACTTGTCTATTGCCGGTTTAAGTGAGCTCGATTAGCGATGTTGTCACTATCTCCACGGCTAACACCTTCACTTAAATAATCACATTGTAGCCCTCTTAATTGGAATCAAAACATGAAGTGCTTAGAGATTTGAACCCCTTATAATTACTCATGTATAATATATATATATAATGAAAGGATTTTTATGTGTTTTACTTTAAATGCGCTATTATTCTTTGTGGTGGTAATCAACAGCATAAAAATGATTTTTTTGCTGGACATCAGATATGACATGTCCCTTTCACCCTGCACACACAAACAATTGTCACACACTTACTTTAAACTGACATTAAAGACCATGCAAGGGGTTACAAATTAATTCAACCTCACATTATGGACATGTTTTACAAGTTGAAATTTGTGTGAATGGAAAAGGGACAGAACTCTGGTCTTGTTTCTACAAGCTAATCTCTGTATTGCACTGAGCTAACATCTCTACATTCTCCTTGTCTTGTGCCAGTCCACTTAGCATTGCTCCCATCCTCTGCGGTGATGTGTTCCTGTTTAACACCTTGGCTAAGCTTGCTGAATAATGCAGCGGGGACCAACACTCGCTGAGTCAGCACTGAGGACAGGTCAGTGGAGACAAGGTGGCTGAACGGCTCCCAGAGCCGTAACACACAGATGCAGAGGCGGCAAACACACACATGCAGATGCAGGGGTGCGTGGTAGCCAAAATATATATATTCATGGACACACACATGCACAGGAGATGCTTAAACTGAGGAGCACATACGGTATATAGGTGCAGGGAGGAGGAAAGAAAGAAAGGGAGAGAGACATAAAGGTTGAGAGAAACCCATCAGTGCAAAATGGCATTAGGCTCTCAGGCCTTTCATCCCCCTGAGATGGGGATGAAATGCATAATCAATGTGTTTCATAGCTGACACATTTGCTTTCATAACAACACTCTATTCTGCCTCTGATTGGCTACATCCTGCCTGTTAAGTAATGCGCAAGTGCAACTCTCCCCAAAGATTGAAAAGGCAAGATGTCTCACTCTGTAGCTAAAACAGAGCGTTCAAGACACACTGTGAAAAGGGATGCTGCAGCAATGCACCATATGAGAAAAATAATGTGTTTTTTGAAAATTTAAGTATGTAAACCTATTCTACTAGGATCCCCAAATAAAAGTATGAACCTGAAAATTAGCATAATATGACCTCTTTAAAGCAACACTTCACTTTTTCCCTTTAAAATGAAACAGAACATTGTTATTTCTGTAAATGTTCTATTTATTGCCAACAGATTTATCAGTAATACAATTAAGATGGAATAATGTCTCACATTGCTTGTCGACTTCAGTGGTGATCCTAAATTTTGAGCTGGTGCTCCTTAAATTTACAGCACAGAGCACCTCCTCCACCTCCCAGCTCCTAGTGGAAAATGTTAATCTGGAGCCCTGCATTTAGATAAATTCTTGTTGCATGTTTTTATCCAAACCCATAAGTTAACCATATGTTAACACCTATTCTGGTCACAGATGCTCACATATGGTTTATGAAATGTATTCACGAGGATAACAAACAAAAATGCAGCAGAACAGCAACATACAGTATACAAACTCTCAGTCACAGAGATGTAAACATTAATTCAGAACTCATGCAGTCTTGCACATGCACACAAGCTGCGTCATTCACCTTCACAGTTAACACACAGTCACAGATAAAGTGTCGCCTAAAACAGAAGGATGGAGGACGAGTCAAAGGACAACATCTGTCAGAGAGCTCCAACTTGCTAAATGCGGAGAAAGAAAAACAAATTCCTAGAGAAAACTGAGAATGGAGGGGGATAAAAAGAGAGACAGAGAGGACGTGGAGAGAAGGGGGTAAAGAAGCGGGGGAAAGGAGTGATAGATCAGACAGAAATCCATGAAAGCAGGTGGGTGTGCGAAGCCAGCTCAAGTTGTAGCGACAGATTGTAGGGAGGTTTTTAGGGAGGGGCAGGATAGAGAGAAGCAAAGGATGAGGGATGAGAGGGGCTTGTCCCTGTGTAACCTCCTACACTGTGATGGAGTGTATTTACCAACACTTCATCAGCAATATCCTCCCTCTATGTGTGTGTTTGTGTGTGCGTATGTGTGTCTTCATGCAGAGTGTTGCATTATCTTCCATGTTATCGCTTCGTTTCTGTACTTCATAAAAATGTGAAACTGGAGTGCTCCAAACCACGGATCACTGCTCCTGTAAATCACACAGAGGGTGAATGCCTGTTTGGCTTAAGGTTGGATAAAGGGCCTGGCCTTTGTTACACTTGTCACGTATTGAGAAATGCTAAGGGATTCTTCAGATACTTCTGACGTCTGTCGCTCAACGTGGCAAATGTCAAGAATACCGGCTTAGGTACGATCACACCACATGCATTCGATGGATTTCTTGTGCTTCCTCTCCTCTGTGTGTGTGCGTGTGTGCATTTGAGTGTGTTTGTTTCGACATTAAGGGCTAATGCGATAATGTGTATGTGTTTGTGAGAGAGAGTATCAGTGTGTGTGTGTGTGTGTGTGTGTGTGTGTGTGTGTTTGTAAGGCTTGTTAGAGTAGCAGTTGGCTCCTGCTGACAGCTACTGCAGTCTGAACAGCAGGGCTGACGAGGACAATCAATTAGCCCTTCACACACACACACACACACACACACACACACACACACACGTTATATTCACATAAATATATGCACTGAATTAAACACATATACAGCCATATACAGCACATGCAGTTACAATATAATGAAGATCTAATGTCATAACAGTGCACAAATTAGGTTTCTTTTTTATCTCCATGACTTTATGTTTATGGTTGGAAATCAAGAACCAGAACCACTGAGAACAGGTTCTGAAATGTCTGATCCATTGGAATCACATTCCTCCAAGCTTACTGATTCCCTTTTATCAATGCCTGCATGTTTTGTCTCGTGATTGCACATCACAAAACAATGATGTAACAATCCAGTCGCCAAAACAAATGTTTGCAACGTACGCTTCTGCGAACCACAGACATGTTGAAGCTTTACATTTCTTTATGTTGTTGTGAAACGCTGTGCTTTTGGTCAAGTTAGGTTTGGGCACAAAAAACACTTGGTTAGGGTTAGGAAAAGATGTTGTTTTGCCTTAAAATACATGTTAAAATATAATTTTTTCACACCATCACCATCCCCTCCACCTCCTGATATGTGTATCAGGTCATACACATTAAATGATATGTTTTGTAGAAATGTCAATATGGTGAACTTGTTAGTGGTTTGGAGAAACTTTAACAGCCAACATTTTATCCCGGCAGCTGGGCTGCAACGTCAAACTCGTGTCCAGGCTGCTGGAAACTTTCAACAAGAAGAAGTCGTGGTGGAGAGGGTGAAATGGTCCAATGTTTGGCTTCATTTCACAAAGAAAGATGAGAACAGTGCCAGTTATAATGTTTGGAGAATGAGAATTTCATGCAAGGGTGAACACTAGTTATCTGTCAGCGCAAAACAGCCTTAAATGCCTTGTACTTGACACTCTATGAATCAAGCAGTACATCGTTACTGAGGGTTCATATCCTGTTTTATAATAACGTTAGTGTCATGCAGGGTTACCAGATTTCTCTAACCAGACTAAGAAAACCTAAATGAAATTAAATCCTGCACAAATATTTTCTCATTTCATCTATTTAAGATGACAGACTGCTTCTGCAGTTACATAGCTCTCAGGCTATAGCCAGCTGGACAAAAATTGATCAGGAATAAAAGGAAGGACTAGAAGGATCAAGACGAAATGAATGAGGGAATTGACAAAGACCTGGACCAATAAGCAGAATTGATAATGGCATTAGTATGAATAAATTCCCATCCCTGTCAATGTTTCAACATCTAACTGTACGAAAAACTGGATGATTTTTTTTCTGTTGCTGGGCTGTGTGTGTGTGTAAGTGTGTGTGTTATAGCTAAGCCCCAGCTGCGGTAGCACAAGTTTATCAAATATCAGCGTTGAACCCTCTAAGGGCTGCTTGGATGCTGTTTGCTAGATGTAAGTTTGTGTGTATGTGAGTGTGTTTGCTCTGAGCGTTGTGTGTGATGCTGAGCAGATGCTGATGTTTTGACAGCCATCCTGCTCCCGGTCTGTCTGCCTCACATCAGCCGAGTGCGAGCGTGCATACACGAATGTGCATATATGTGTGTGTCGGGAAGCGCGTGCCCGAGTGTGTGTGTGTGTGTGGTCAGAGCGCAGGGTTAAGCAGTGGTCTGCCTGTCAGTGTGTATCTGACCTTCTATCTACCACTGGGATCACTTATCCTGCTGCAGGCTCTGCAGTAGCACATAACACCACCCTCCTGCCATTTCTCTCCCCTTCTGCTTTTATACTCTCTCTCTCTCCTGCTCCTTTTTGTTAACTTTTCTTTCTGCCTCTCTCTCTCTTTTCTCCCTCTGATATCCCACTAACAATGCCGTCTCCCTTTCTCTTCTGCGCTCCTATCCATGTCCCCCATCCCCATTTCTCTCTCCCTCCCTGTCCTCTGTATTTGTATTCTCCACACTTCCTCGCTCTCTGCTGCTCAGATACAAAATTCAGAGAGTAAATGATGAAATGAAAACAGGAGAGGGGAAGCTAATGAAGACAAGAGGAGACAGAAAAAGGGGGGGGGGGGGGGGGGGGAGACAGCAGGAGAAATGCTGAGGTACACAAATGGAGAATCAGAGAGGGTGAGGGAAATATGGGGAGAAACGCTGACAGTCGGAGAGGGAAAGATAAAAGTGTTTGACAGAGGAGGGGAAAAAAAAGACTCTTTTTCATTTGTGTCAGAGCACCATTGTCAGAGTAACAAAGAAATAGCTCTCACAGTGCACTAGAGGATTTCTCTCTCTTTCTCTCTCAGACACACACACACGTATAAAACACACAACATAGATACACAAAGTGTTTATCTCTTTCCTTCAGCAGGGATGAATCTCCTGGGGTGAAAGAAGCTCCTGCTCTCATCTTTCTGCAGTGTCACTTCTGACATTTGTCACGTTGTCACCCTCGCTTAGCCCTAGTAGAAGAAACTCACTTGCATGACACCATTCGTTCAGACTCTCAAAACTTTTCCCGGCAGGTATTGAAAACATTTGAAACATTTCATTCAGTGGTGTCATTGATACCTCCTGTACTATTTCACAGAGGTTGGACTCTCAAACGGGACCAACAAAAATTCCCTCACACGCAATGGATGACTTGATTACTAAATTCTGCACTGGTTGTGTTATGCTGCACCTAGTAAACACATCAGTTACAGTGGAAATTTCAGGGGCATTGCAGCAAAAAAGTGAACATAACACTCAGCCTTAAAACACTCCCCTATTGCAAAGGGCTCATTGGGTTAGTGTTAAGTGTATCATGAGTGGTTGTAACAGTGCACTCGTGTTGTCTCCTTCAACTACCTCCCAAAATTCATGATTAGTTCCATCCATTTGTTTATCTGTCAACAATTCTTCTACCTATTCTACCTTCTCAAGTTCTCAGAGCCCAAAGAGGTCAACTCAGCCACCCAAATAAAATGTTGGCGTTGTACATTTCTGCAATCCACAGATACATTAAGTCTGTACATTTTATGCTTGGGTTAGGTTGCGTAGGTTTCCAGTTTTGCTGGTATGGTCTGGAGTACAAGCTCCAACAAGTTCGATATTGTGCGAACCAACTGAAACGGCATTTTTCAGGTGTAACATCAGGGGATAACTAGCAGCATATGGCTAGTTAGTAGGTGCCCTAGGATAGGCGAGTAGCTCAGCTCCACTGTCAAAGTTACTGCACTACGCTGCTCATACAAACTCAATACTTCCTGTATCTGTTTCAAATCAAAAGCCCTCTAGTGTTTCAGTGGACAGAAATCTTTTATTGTGAGGCTTTTATTGTGAAACATTTGCAAGCACTGCTGGACTAAGTGCCCCCACGTTCACAAAAACGCTGCGAAAGTGCCTTCTTTGATGCCACTATCGTTTCACCCAGCTGAATTTACTTTATTTATCATTTTGATGTTAAACTTTAGAAGAGGACAAGTTAAGTTGAACTGTTGCTGTGAGAAATCAAAACACGTGGCACAGTTGACATGATGGACTGTAGTGCTGCTGTTATCATCATGTTCTTCTAAGTCACGTGCAACAGCTAGTGGTGAAATTTGGTATTCTTGCTCTGGTATTAAGCCTCATATCAAACCAGTTTGAAAATTTGAAAAACCCTAGTGACCACTACACAAACTGTGTCATTTTAGTAACCGTTGGAACATTTTGCAGCTGTTCTTGTGGCGGCAGACCTGTGTAGGTATGTGTGTGTATTTTAAGCCAAAACATGATCTTTTCCCAGTAAGTGCGAAGCCACTCAATATTTTTGATAACGGACCACAGCGTTTCAACATTGTATGTTGTATGTTATAATATTTTTAGAGAGACCTCAGGACAATTTACATCAAAAATCAAGTATTTTCAATGGGAGTCAGGACATCTTAAGCTGTAAATGTGTTGACAGATCTCTGGACATCTCCTGGCATGTTTGTGGCGACCACAACAGTTATTTTAAGGCAAAACATAATGTTTTCCTAACCCTAACCAAGTGGTTGTTGTTTCAACATATCTGTAGTGTGAAGAAGTATACAATGCCATTAGGTTGAAGGTATTGTCAATTAACTTATTTTAAGGGACTTAAGAAACTGAAGCAAGATATTATGTGAACAGTGACATATTTTTGACAAATTTAATTAAACAATCAACTAATTCAGCACTGCTTCACTTCATTTCTATGCAGCAAGCACAGTCTACTTACTCTGTTATTTGAAATCTCCCTGAAGACTTAGTCTGTGGACGTGAGCAATTTTAAAGCAGCAGCTCTCAGAGGTTTAAGTAGGCTCATGCTGAATAGATATAAATTGTACACACATAGTATCACATGCTGAATGCTAAAAAGCTACTTTGGTTTGAAAAACCGGAATGATGGTGGGGCAGAGCTACTATCAATCTGCCCAACAGACAAGCGTGTTTTTAGTTTGTATAGTTTTGAAAAATCAGCCCAGGGAATAAAAGCCAGAATAAAATGTTGGCATTGCACTTTTATGCAAACCATGAATATGTGTGTGAGGAGTAACCAGGATGGTGGTGGCATAACATCTGGGCGAGATGGCGAGAGACCACTGTTGGAGAGGACGGTTCAACAATTGTAGGCATGAAGCCACTGGACATTTTTAAAGAGATGTCGGCGACAGAACCAGCTAAGCCCAAAGATGACCTTTTCTTAAGCATAACCAAGTGGAGTTTGTGCCTAACCCTAACCAGACCATAAGCACAGTGTTATCACGACATAAAACTGGAAACCTCCAACCTCAGTGGTTTGCAGAGTCGTACAGTGCCAACATTTATTCTGGCGATTCAGTTGTAGAAACAGATATATCACATTCTCTGTGATGTGAGGATTTTAAATTGTGTTTGCAAATCACTAAATGAACACCCTGGCTTTTCGCTACATCCATCATTTGCTTTTTTATGCATACTTTGCCTGCAGCTTGAAACAGATCAGCTGGCTTTCCCTTATTATCCACCTTAAACCCACATAACTTCCAAACCACTGCACAAGAGATGCTTTTAATTTCTCTCACAATCCCCTCAGAGAGCCTGTTTCAATGCAACACCTTGTCTAGAGGGATATCAATGTAATTAACACACCAGCTGCAACTACAGTACAGAGGCGTGGTGTTACAGTGGAGTTATTTCTGTAAATATAAAGTGTGATGTGGCAGCTCATGGTAGTCCAACGCTAGAAGACACTGACAGTTGCTATCGCCTTTAATTTGTTATCCAAATATGAATGTGATTGGATTCAGGGCTCGCTTTGTGTCGATTCACAAACTGAACATATGTAAACTAAACTGTTGGATTCATTATAAACCACTGTTGATTTACATCAAATTACTTTCCTCAGTATACTTTATTTAAACTGTTAGTTCAGCGCAGTTCGAGGCGGAGAGTGTTTGTATTAGCACAGATCTTTGCTGTAGGTCTGAGAGTGTTCCTGTACTTAGTTTTGCACACTCCAGTACACACACTTACAGCACCATCCATCCCCAAACACACAAACACCATCCTTCTCTCTGTCCGTCTCTATATCTCTAACACGCTCACACAATCGGATCAGCAGTTTTCTTATGCATTTACCGTAGAGTCACATTAGCTTTGTTTGTCAAGACTGTTGGAGCAGCTCACCATCTATCTAATCCACGTCTTGTTAAAGCTACACACACTCTTTTGATGCCTTTATCATCCTTCTCTCTTATTCATCAGTGTTTATCTCACCGTTGGAGGTGTTTAAACACTTCCTCTCTCCTTTCCAAACTTTTCTCTCCTTCTTTGCTCCTCTTATCCCCCACTCTCTTGTTTTTTTCTTCCACTTTCACTGCTTATTCAGCACACTCCCTCCCTCTCTATCACTCTTTTCACACCTCTGCTCTGTCTCTTTTCATATCCATCACTCCCTCACTCAGCTCACCTCATTTTATCCCTCTCTCCTCTCTTTCTTTCAGCAGCTTGTCAGCTAATTTTGTGAAGCCACGTATTGGCAGGCTACACCATCTCTCTCCTCCCCTCCCTTCAGTTCCTCCTCTCTGTGTTACCCCGCTCAGCCTCTCATCTCCCCTTCAATTATAACTTTTTACTTGTTTATTCTCCAGCTTTTTCCAGTTCTGTTCGTTAATTCCCCTTTCCCTAGCTCGCTGCCACCCTCCCCAAAATCTCCTCCTTTGCCATCTTTATTCTCTTCATGTGTCTCATTTCATCTTCTTTTGTCTTTCATCCACTTTCTTTGTTGCTCTCTGCGTCTCTCTCATCCCGTCTCTCTGCACGTAGCCTCCACCTCCTTCTCTCTCTCCTTCTCATTTTCCTGCTCCTCTGTTATCTGCATCCACCGTGCCAGTCAGATGGCTCAGCTACAAGACTGACTACCACTCGACAAGGACTCAACATCAGCCTGCCTTTCTCTTTCTTTTGCTCTCTAAATCCCCTCTGCAGTATACTGTGTCCTCGACTCGGCTCAATTTCAGAGCAAGATTAGAGCATTATTGGCTTATAAATTGAGTTAATATAGCCAAAAGAGAACAGTCAGCATCAGTGGATATAAATAAGTCTGAAGAAATCACAAAAAGTTTGCATTACTAAGCAAATGCAAGCGTTGTAAAGCTACATAATGTACCGTAAGTGGATATCACCCCGTTCTCACTCTCAATGGGTCAAATACAACAGCCTGGTCCATTTCCCTTTTCCCTTCTCAGTTTGATGCTGGCCTAACTTGAAGTCAAGTCAAGCAGTGGTTGGTTGGATGATATGAATAACATACTGTACATTCCTTCAGTTTCGTCACTTATTTTACTTATGTTATGAGACTGAACGTAGTCATTTTAACCCAAAGTATGATCATTTCTCAACCCTAACCAAAGTGCAACCGTTTGACAATGTTAATAACTTAATGTGTCATGCTATTTGTCAGCGTGCTATATTTTGAAAGTGAAACCAGATGTTCTATATTACGTATTGTTACTAACTTGAACGCGGGGCCTTTATTTTAAAAGTATAACTGGACGTTGCATATAATGCATTAGTGCAAACTTAAATGCGGAGCCCTTCACTCCCAAAATTGATGCTAGAGGGATAAGTAGAACTTCATAGTTTGAAGCTTAAAGGCCACTGACCAGGCTGCCAGATTTGACGAGCTGGGAGTGAGAACGTGTCGTAGATATACATCCCAAATTAAGCAAACTCACTGTTTTCTTACTTTAAGGCCACTGACTTGTCTAAGTTTAAACGAAAGGGAAATTAGTCATCAATTACATCCCTAGTAAACAGCTAGCCTGGCTCTGTCTGACTGCCAGCATGTCTGAAGAGCATTAAATACTAAATCAACCTGGAACTCTGCGTTTTTAACACTTAAGGTTAAAATAAATGAGATATTAAGTGCATTAAATCAGGAGATGTTGAGGTGCTGGTAGGTGGATTTTAAAGAGGTCTTGATCCTCAATTATAGCTCTTAGCAAAAAGGCAATTAACTATCAAACTATTGCTTTTAGTTTGCGAACACCTGCTAACATTGTCCTCTATGAGCTGCTGAGGTGACTGAGCAGAGGTGTGAGGTCAGGAAGAAAAGTAGTATTTTCACATATTGCTCACACTAGGTGTAGGACACCAGTGTTCCTGCCTGATAACATCTTGGCCTGGTAGCCAGTGCTGCATGGACCGGTACCAGTGTCCAGCTTGATTGCTGTGAATAAGTGATTTACTGTATCTGACATCAAATCCACAAACAATTTATAAATTCTGTAAGATGTTACGGTCACATTGGGGTAGTTCTTCACATGCAACCGAAGCACAGAACTTAAGAAGCATAACCCTTTCGTCAGGTCTCTGCTTCTTTTTATCTTCAACTCCTCGTTATAGTCGGCTTCATCTTAATAGGCGATAGCAAGTGATGATGGCTGCTACGTGGACTCACATCATCAGTGTCAAAGAATTCAACCTTCTTCTGTGTAAAGATCTTCTGTATGTTTGGATAATCTTGAGGAATTCATTGTTCTTTTTAACAATCACATGTGGGGCACAAGGTGAAGAAGCTTAATCGTGTTTCCACTTCACTGAGTGTGCACAAATGTAGCCTGACCCTCCCAATCTGGGAGGCCGAAATTGTCCTTAGCCTTTATCGTGTTGACAGAGTCGTGCCTTCTTTTTCTTTCTTCTTTATACTTGAAGTTTTGATCGGATACCAAGATCAGATAATCTGCTGATGTTTGGCACTTTACTCAAGAAATACCTTATCTTCCCCCTCCTGCACTCCTCTATCAGTCCTGCTTCCTGCCATCTCCTCCTTTGTACTCTGTCCATTTGGCTTGCCGTCGGTCTTACTATCTCTCTTTGCAAGCTGACAGGGCAGAAAAGTGGAGGGACAGGTCTTTTTAACTTGGCATATCTCTCTCTACACACCTTTTCCCTCTCCTCCTCCCTCTGTGCCCTCTAACTCTTCTAAGCTCCCTTCTAAACTTTCACTTCTCTCCTGCTGCCCTCTCCTACTAAATCGGAGCACAGCCTCCTACAGTATATGAACCTACACCAATCTCCACTCTTTCCAATACA